>NW_026645027.1:0-36682 GCF_030020395.1 Manis pentadactyla | reverse complement strand
ACTCCCACTCACACTTACACACACACATACTCACACACACACATATATTAACCACAAAGGCCCTCAAAAAGAAACACCTACACTCAAACGCTCACACACACTCTCACACACCCACACAAAATCACGAAGACTGAGACACTGTTCCACACACTCACACACATACACACAGACACATTCACTCACATTCTCACACACAATCACAAAAACTCAGACACAATCACACACCCGTATACACACTCACACACACACAAACACTCACACAACTACACTCTCACAAACACTCACACATTCACACACCTACACACAGAAGCACCCACATTATCACACACATTTGCACACACACAATTACGCACCTACACATAGACACACACACATATAGGCACACACACAATCACACACACTCACACACAATCGCACACTTATATACACACTCACACAATCACTCCCACACACACAACTAGAATTTCACAAAGAAACACACTCACACCCACACACACTCACAGACACATTCCCACTCACACACTCACACACTGCTGCACTCACACATCTACACACACAGAGACACCAACACACATGCTCAGAATGTCTCAAACACACACTCTCACACACTGCCACAAGCTCTCGCTCACCTACTCACACACCAACACACACAGATTCACTTGCACTCACACACACACTCACACAATGTCACACACACACTCACACATCTACACACAGAAACACCCACATATTCAGACTGTCAGGCACAAACATGCACACACACACAGTCACCCACTCATATACACATTCACTCACTCACTCCCACTCACACACCTGCACTCTCACAAACACCCTAACACACTCTCACCGTTACTCACAGACACACACACACTCAGACAGAAATGCACTCCCACATAGACTCACACAATGTCACACACAGACCTAAACAAAAACACACTCACACACACACAAACACAATGACACACTCATATACATACACACTCATTACCAATCACACTGACACTCTCACCAACTCACACACACACACACACAGACACATGAGCACTCACGCGCATTGACACAGTGCCATAAACAGTCACACACCTACACACATGTAGACACACCCACAAACACACAGACACACAGACTCACACTCATTCACACACACAATCACCCGGTCACACACACTCACTCACCTACTCACACAAACACTTACAGACACACACGCACTCACCCTTAAACACTGTCAAACACACTCGCACACCTACACACACAAACAAACCAACATACAAACACAGGCTCACATGCAATCACAAACACACTCACAAATACTGACACACTCACACCTGCACACACAGACACACTCACACCCACTCACAGACATAAACACTCACACACAATCACACACTCGTATACACACTCTCTCCCTCTAACACACCTACTCACACACTAACAAACGCATCATCAAACACACACACACTCACATACAGAAATCACACAGGCACTCAGACACTCCTACACTCACACACACTGTCACACACACTCACAAACACACGCAATCACACAGAGTTCGGCACAATCACACACCTACACACACAGACTCACTCACACACATTCTCACACACAATCACACACACTCACACACAGTCACCCAATCGTATACACATTCACACACTCACTCCCACTCACACAACTACACACACACACTCTCACAGAGTCACATGCACTCACACCCACACTAAAACCGTCAGAAACACACCTGCACACAAAGACGCTCAGAAACTCACCCACAAACACAATCACACACAACACACTCGTGCACACACTCCCACTCTCACTCCCACTCACACTTACACACACACACACTCACACACACACATATATTAACCACAGAGGCCCTCAAAAAGAAACACCTACACCCAAACGCTCACACACACTCTCACACACCCACACAAAATCACGAAGACTGAGACACTGTTTCACACATTCACACACATACACACAGACACCTTCACTCACATTCTCACACACAATCACAAAAACTCAGACACAATCACACACCCGTATACACACTCACACACACACAAACACTCACACAACTTCACTCTCACAAACACACACACACATTCACACACCTACACACAGAAGCACCCACATTCTCACACACAATTACGCACCTACACATAGACACACACACATATAGTCACACACACATACACACAATCACACACACTCACACACAAACGCACACTTATATACACACACACAATCACTCCCACACACACAACTAGAATTTCAAAAAAAACACACTCACACCCACACACACTCACAGACACATTCCCACTCACACACTGCTGCACTCACACATCTACACACACAGAGACACCAACACACATGCTCAGAATGTCACAAACACACACACTCACACACTGCCACAAGCTCTCGCACACCTTTTCACACACCAACACACACAGATTCATATGCACTCACACACACTCACACATTGTCACACACACACTCACACAATGTCACACACTCACTCACACACCTACACACAGAAACACCCACATATTCAGACTCTCAGGCACACACATGCACACACACAGTCACCCACTCATATACACATTCACTCACTCACTCCCACTCACACACCTGCACTCTCACAAACACCCTAACACACTCTCACACTTACACACAGACACACACACACTCAGACAGAAATGCACTCCCACATAGACTCACACAATGTCACACACACACCTAAACAAAAACACACTCACACACACACAAACACAATGACACACTCATATACACACTCACACACTCATTCCCAATCACACCTACACACTCACAAACTCACACACACACAGACACATGAGCACTCACGCACATTGACACAGTGCCATAAAGAGTCACACACCTACACACATATAGACACACATCACAAACACACAGACACACAGACTCACACGCACTCACACACACAATCACACTGTCACACACACTCACACACCTACTCACACAAACACTTACAGACACACACGCACTAACACTCACTCAAACACTGTCAAACACACTCGCACACCTACACACACAAACAAAACAACACACAAACACAGGCTCACATGCAATCACACACACACTCACAAATAGTCACACACTCTCACCTGCACTCACAGACACACTCACACCCACTCACAGACAAAATCACTCACACACAATCACACACTCGTATACACACTCTCTCCCACTAACACACCTACACACACACTAACAAACGCATCATCAAACACACACACACTCACATACAGAAATCACACAGGCACTCAGACACTCCTACACTCACACACACTGTCACACACACTCACAAACACACGCAATCACACAGATTTCGGCACAAACACACACCTACACACACAGACTCACTCACACACATTCTCACACACAATCACACACACACAATCACCCATTCGTATACACATTCACACACTCACTCCCACTCACACAACTACACACACACACTCTCACAGAGTCACATGCACTCACACCCACACTAAAACCGTCAGACACACACACCTGCACACAAAGACGCTCAGAAACAAACCCACAAACACAATCACACACAATAACACACTCGTACACACACTCCCACTCTCACTCCCACTCACACTTACACACACACACACTCACACACACACATATATTAACCACAAAGGCCCTCAAAAAGAAACACCTACACTCAAACGCTCACACACACTCTCACACACCCACACAAAATCACGAAGACTGAGACACTGTTCCACACACACACATACACACAGACACATTCACTCACATTCTCACACACAATCACAAAAACTCAGACACAATCACACACCCGTATACACACTCACACACACACAAACACTCACACAACTACACTCTCACAAACACTCACACATTCACACACCTACACACAGAAGCACCCACATTATCACACACATTTGCACACACACAATTACGCACCTACACATAGACACACACACATATAGGCACACACACAATCACACACACTCACACACAATCGCACACTTATATACACACTCACACAATCACTCCCACACACACAACTAGAATTTCACAAAGAAACACACTCACACCCACACACACTCACAGACACATTCCCACTCACACACTCACACACTGCTGCACTCACACATCTACACACACAGAGACACCAACACACATGCTCAGAATGTCTCAAACACACACTCTCACACACTGCCACAAGCTCTCGCTCACCTACTCACACACCAACACACACAGATTCACTTGCACTCACACACACACTCACACAATGTCACACACACACTCACACATCTACACACAGAAACACCCACATATTCAGACTGTCAGGCACAAACATGCACACACACACAGTCACCCACTCATATACACATTCACTCACTCACTCCCACTCACACACCTGCACTCTCACAAACACCCTAACACACTCTCACCGTTACTCACAGACACACACACACTCAGACAGAAATGCACTCCCACATAGACTCACACAATGTCACACACAGACCTAAACAAAAACACACTCACACACACACAAACACAATGACACACTCATATACATACACACTCATTACCAATCACACTGACACTCTCACCAACTCACACACACACACACACAGACACATGAGCACTCACGCGCATTGACACAGTGCCATAAACAGTCACACACCTACACACATGTAGACACACCCACAAACACACAGACACACAGACTCACACTCATTCACACACACAATCACCCGGTCACACACACTCACTCACCTACTCACACAAACACTTACAGACACACACGCACTCACCCTTAAACACTGTCAAACACACTCGCACACCTACACACACAAACAAACCAACATACAAACACAGGCTCACATGCAATCACAAACACACTCACAAATACTGACACACTCACACCTGCACACACAGACACACTCACACCCACTCACAGACATAAACACTCACACACAATCACACACTCGTATACACACTCTCTCCCTCTAACACACCTACTCACACACTATCAAACGCATCATCAAACACACACACACTCACATACAGAAATCACACAGGCACTCAGACACTCCTACACTCACACACACTGTCACACACACTCACAAACACACGCAATCACACAGAGTTCGGCACAATCACACACCTACACACACAGACTCACTCACACACATTCTCACACACAATCACACACACTCACACACAGTCACCCAATCGTATACACATTCACACACTCACTCCCACTCACACAACTACACACACACACTCTCACAGAGTCACATGCACTCACACCCACACTAAAACCGTCAGAAACACACCTGCACACAAAGACGCTCAGAAACTCACCCACAAACACAATCACACACAACACACTCGTGCACACACTCCCACTCTCACTCCCACTCACACTTACACACACACACACTCACACACACACATATATTAACCACAAAGGCCCTCAAAAAGAAACACCTACACCCAAACGCTCACACACACTCTCACACACCCACACAAAATCACGAAGACTGAGACACTGTTTCACACATTCACACACATACACACAGACACCTTCACTCACATTCTCACACACAATCACAAAAACTCAGACACAATCACACACCGTATACACACTCACACACACACAAACACTCACACAACTTCACTCTCACAAACACACACACACATTCACACACCTACACACAGAAGCACCCACATTCTCACACACAATTACGCACCTACACATAGACACACACACATATAGTCACACACACATACACACAATCACACACACTCACACACAAACGCACACTTATATACACACACACAATCACTCCCACACACACAACTAGAATTTCAAAAAAAACACACTCACACCCACACACACTCACAGACACATTCCCACTCACACACTGCTGCACTCACACATCTACACACACAGAGACACCAACACACATGCTCAGAATGTCACAAACACACACACTCACACACTGCCACAAGCTCTCGCACACATTTTCACACACCAACACACACAGATTCATATGCACTCACACACACTCACACATTGTCACACACACACTCACACAATGTCACACACTCACTCACACACCTACACACAGAAACACCCACATATTCAGACTCTCAGGCACACACATGCACACACACAGTCACCCACTCATATACACATTCACTCACTCACTCCCACTCACACACCTGCACTCTCACAAACACCCTAACACACTCTCACACTTACACACAGACACACACACACTCAGACAGAAATGCACTCCCACATAGACTCACACAATGTCACACACACACCTAAACAAAAACACACTCACACACACACAAACACAATGACACACTCATATACACACTCACACACTCATTCCCAATCACACCTACACACTCACAAACTCACACACACACAGACACATGAGCACTCACGCACATTGACACAGTGCCATAAAGAGTCACACACCTACACACATATAGACACACATCACAAACACACAGACACACAGACTCACACGCACTCACACACACAATCACACTGTCACACACACTCACACACCTACTCACACAAACACTTACAGACACACACGCACTAACACTCACTCAAACACTGTCAAACACACTCGCACACCTACACACACAAACAAAACAACACACAAACACAGGCTCACATGCAATCACACACACACTCACAAATAGTCACACACTCTCACCTGCACTCACAGACACACTCACACCCACTCACAGACAAAATCACTCACACACAATCACACACTCGTATACACACTCTCTCCCACTAACACACCTACACACACACTAACAAACGCATCATCAAACACACACACACTCACATACAGAAATCACACAGGCACTCAGACACTCCTACACTCACACACACTGTCACACACACTCACAAACACACGCAATCACACAGATTTCGGCACAAACACACACCTACACACACAGACTCACTCACACACATTCTCACACACAATCACACACACACAATCACCCATTCGTATACACATTCACACACTCACTCCCACTCACACAACTACACACACACACTCTCACAGAGTCACATGCACTCACACCCACACTAAAACCGTCAGACACACACACCTGCACACAAAGACGCTCAGAAACAAACCCACAAACACAATCACACACAATAACACACTCGTACACACACTCCCACTCTCACTCCCACTCACACTTACACACACACACACTCACACACACACATATATTAACCACAAAGGCCCTCAAAAAGAAACACCTACACTCAAACGCTCACACACACTCTCACACACCCACACAAAATCACGAAGACTGAGACACTGTTCCACACACTCACACACATACACACAGACACATTCACTCACATTCTCACACACAATCACAAAAACTCAGACACAATCACACACCCGTATACACACTCACACACACACAAACACTCACACAACTACACTCTCACAAACACTCACACATTCACACACCTACACACAGAAGCACCCACATTATCACACACATTTGCACACACACAATTACGCACCTACACATAGACACACACACATATAGGCACACACACAATCACACACACTCACACACAATCGCACACTTATATACACACTCACACAATCACTCCCACACACACAACTAGAATTTCACAAAGAAACACACTCACACCCACACACACTCACAGACACATTCCCACTCACACACTCACACACTGCTGCACTCACACATCTACACACACAGAGACACCAACACACATGCTCAGAATGTCTCAAACACACACTCTCACACACTGCCACAAGCTCTCGCTCACCTACTCACACACCAACACACACAGATTCACCTGCACTCACACACACACTCACACAATGTCACACACACACTCACACACCTACACACAGAAACACCCACATATTCAGACTGTCAGGCACAAACATGCACACACACACAGTCACCCACTCATATACACATTCACTCACTCACTCCCACTCACACACCTGCACTCTCACAAACACCCTAACACACTCTCACCGTTACTCACAGACACACACACACTCAGACAGAAATGCACTCCCACATAGACTCACACAATGTCACACACAGACCTAAACAAAAACACACTCACACACACACAAACACAATGACACACTCATATACATACTCACACACTCATTACCAATCACACTGACACTCTCACCAACTCACACACACACACACAGACACATGAGCACTCACGCGCATTGACACAGTGCCATAAACTGTCACACACCTACACACATGTAGACACACCCACAAACACACAGACACACAGACTCACACTCATTCACACACACAATCACCCGGTCACACACACTCACTCACCTACTCACACAAACACTTACAGACACACACGCACTCACCCTTAAACACTGTCAAACACACTCGCACACCTACACACACAAACAAACCAACATACAAACACAGGCTCACATGCAATCACAAACACACTCACAAATACTGACACACTCACACCTGCACACACAGACACACTCACACCCACTCACAGACATAAACACTCACACACAATCACACACTCGTATACACACACTCTCCCACTAACACACCTACACACACAAAAAAAAACGCATCATCAAACACACACACACTCACATACAGAAATCACACAGGCACTCAGACACTCCTACACTCACACACACTGTCACACACACTCACAAACACACGCAATCACACAGAGTTCGGCACAATCACACACCTACACACACAGACTCACTCACACACATTCTCACACACAATCACACACACTCACACACAGTCACCCAATCATATACACATTCACACACTCACTCCCACTCACACAACTACACACACACACTCTCACAGAGTCACATGCACTCACACCCACACTAAAACCGTCAGAAACACACCTGCACACAAAGACGCTCAGAAACTCACCCACAAACACAATCACACACAACACACTCGTGCACACACTCCCACTCTCACTCCCACTCACACTTACACACACACACTCACACACACACATATATTAACCACAAAGGCCCTCAAAAAGAAACACCTACACCCAAACGCTCACACACACTCTCACACACCCACACAAAATCACGAAGACTGAGACACTGTTTCACACATTCACACACATACACACAGACACCTTCACTCACATTCTCACACACAATCACAAAAACTCAGACACAATCACACACCGTATACACACTCACACACACACAAACACTCACACAACTTCACTCTCACAAACACACACACACATTCACACACCTACACACAGAAGCACCCACATTCTCACACACAATTACGCACCTACACATAGACACACACACATATAGTCACACACACATACACACAATCACACACACTCACACACAAACGCACACTTATATACACACACACAATCACTCCCACACACACAACTAGAATTTCAAAAAAAACACACTCACACCCACACACACTCACAGACACATTCCCACTCACACACTCACACACTGCTGCACTCACACATCTACACACACAGAGACACCAACACACAATCTCAGAATGTCACAAACACACACACTCACACACTGCCACAAGCTCTCGCACACCTTTTCACACACCAACACACACAGATTCATATGCACTCACACACACTCACACATTGTCACACACACACTCACACAATGTCACACACTCACTCACACACCTACACACAGAAACACCCACATATTCAGACTGTCAGGCACACACATGCACACACACAGTCACCCACTCATATACACATTCACTCACTCACTCCCACTCACACACCTGCACTCTCACAAACACCCTAACACACTCTCACACTTACACACAGACACACACACACTCAGACAGAAATGCACTCCCACATAGACTCACACAATGTCACACACACACCTAAACAAAAACACACTCACACACACACAAACACAATGACACACTCATATACACACTCACACACTCATTCCCAATCACACCTACACACTCACAAACTCACACACACACAGACACATGAGCACTCACGCACATTGACACAGTGCCATAAAGAGTCACACACCTACACACATATAGACACACATCACAAACACACAGACACACAGACTCACACGCACTCACACACACAATCACACTGTCACACACACTCACACACCTACTCACACAAACACTTACAGACACACACGCACTAACACTCACTCAAACACTGTCAAACACACTCGCACACCTACACACACAAACAAAACAACACACAAACACAGGCTCACATGCAATCACACACACACTCACAAATAGTCACACACTCTCACCTGCACTCACAGACACACTCACACCCACTCACAGACAAAATCACTCACACACAATCACACACTCGTATACACACTCTCTCCCTCTAACACACCTACTCACACACTAACAAACGCATCATCAAACACACACACACTCACATACAGAAATCACACAGGCACTCAGACACTCCTACACTCACACACACTTTCACACACACTCACAAACACACGCAATCACACAGATTTCGGCACAAACACACACCTACACACACAGACTCACTCACACACATTCTCACACACAATCACACACACACAATCACCCATTCGTATACACATTCACACACTCACTCCCACTCACACAACTACACACACACACTCTCACAGAGTCACATGCACTCACACCCACACTAAAACCGTCAGACACACACACCTGCACACAAAGACGCTCAGAAACAAACCCACAAACACAATCACACACAATAACACACTCGTACACACACTCCCACTCTCACTCCCACTCACACTTACACACACACACACTCACACACACACATATATTAACCACAAAGGCCCTCAAAAAGAAACACCTACACTCAAACGCTCACACACACTCTCACACACCCACACAAAATCACGAAGACTGAGACACTGTTTCACACACTCACACACATACACACAGACACATTCACTCACATTCTCACACACAATCACAAAAACTCAGACACAATCACACACCCGTATACACACTCACACACACACAAACACTCACACAACTACACTCTCACAAACACTCACACATTCACACACCTACACACAGAAGCACCCACATTATCACACACATTTGCACACACACAATTACGCACCTACACATAGACACACACACATATAGGCACACACACCATCACACACACTCACACACAATCGCACACTTATATACACACTTACACAATCACTCCCACTCACACAACTAGAATTTCACAAAGAAACACACTCACACCCACACACACTCACAGACACATTCCCACTCACACACTCACACACTGCTGCACTCACACATCTACACACACAGAGACACCAACACACATGCTCAGAATGTCTCAAACACACACTCTCACACACTGCCACAAGCTCTCGCTCACCTACTCACACACCAACACACACAGATTCACTTGCACTCACACACACACTCACACAATGTCACACACACACTCACACATCTACACACAGAAACACCCACATATTCAGACTGTCAGGCACAAACATGCACACACACACAGTCACCCACTCATATACACCTTCACTCACTCACTCCCACTCACACACCTGCACTCTCACAAACACCCTAACACACTCTCACACTTACACACAGACACACACACACTCAGACAGAAATGCACTCCCACATAGACTCACACAATGTCACACACAGACCTAAACAAAAACACACTCACACACACACAAACACAATGACACACTCATATACATACTCACACACTCATTACCAATCACACTGACACTCTCACCAACTCACACACACACACACAGACACATGAGCACTCACGCGCATTGACACAGTGCCATAAACAGTCACACACCTACACACATGTAGACACACCCACAAACACAC
The DNA here is from genome assembly GCF_030020395.1 of Manis pentadactyla. NCBI lineage: Eukaryota > Metazoa > Chordata > Mammalia > Pholidota > Manidae > Manis > Manis pentadactyla. The sequence goes on along the minus strand of NW_026645027.1, from coordinate 24,658 downwards.
AGACACACAGACTCACACTCATTCACACACACAATCACCCGGTCACACACACTCACTCACCTACTCACACAAACACTTACAGACACACACGCACTCACCCTTAAACACTGTCAAACACACTCGCACACCTACACACACAAACAAACCAACATACAAACACAGGCTCACATGCAATCACAAACACACTCACAAATACTGACACACTCACACCTGCACACACAGACACACTCACACCCACTCACAGACATAAACACTCACACACAATCACACACTCGTATACACACACTCTCCCACTAACACACCTACACACACAAAAAAAAACGCATCATCAAACACACACACACTCACATACAGAAATCACACAGGCACTCAGACACTCCTACACTCACACACACTGTCACACACACTCACAAACACACGCAATCACACAGATTTCGGCACAATCACACACCTACACACACAGACTCACTCACACACATTCTCACACACAATCACACACACTCACACACAGTCACCCAATCATATACACATTCACACACACACTCCCACTCACACAACTACACACACACACTCTCACAGATTCACATGCACTCACACCCACACTAAAACCGTCAGAAACACACCTGCACACAAAGACGCTCAGAAACTCACCCACAAACACAATCACACACAACACACTCGTGCACACACTCCCACTCTCACTCCCACTCACACTTACACACACACACTCACACACACACATATATTAACCACAAAGGCCCTCAAAAAGAAACACCTACACCCAAACGCTCACACACACTCTCACACACCCACACAAAATCACGAAGACTGAGACACTGTTTCACACACTCACACACAAACACACACTTATATACACACACACAATCACTCCCACACACACAACTAGAATTTCAAAAAAAACACACTCACACCCACACACACTCACAGACACATTCCCACTCACACACTCACACACTGCTGCACTCACACATCTACACACACAGAGACACCAACACACAATCTCAGAATGTCACAAACACACACACTCACACACTGTCACAAGCTCTCGCACACCTTTTCACACACCAACACACACAGATTCATATGCACTCACACACACTCACACATTGTCACACACACACTCACACAATGTCACACACTCACTCACACACCTACACACAGAAACACCCACATATTCAGACTGTCAGGCACACACATGCACACACACAGTCACCCACTCATATACACATTCACTCACTCACTCCCACTCACACACCTGCACTCTCACAAACACCCTAACACACTCTCACACTTACACACAGACACACACACACTCAGACAGAAATGCACTCCCACATAGACTCACACAATGTCACACACACACCTAAACAAAAACACACTCACACACACACACAAACACAATGACACACTCATATACACACTCACACACTCATTCCCAATCACACCTACACACTCACAAACTCACACACACACAGACACATGAGCACTCACGCACATTGACACAGTGCCATAAAGAGTCACACACCTACACACATATAGACACACATCACAAACACACAGACACACAGACTCACACGCACTCACACACACAATCACACTGTCACACACACTCACACACCTACTCACACAAACACTTACAGACACACACGCACTAACACTCACTCAAACACTGTCAAACACACTCGCACACCTACACACACAAACAAAACAACACACAAACACAGGCTCACATGCAATCACACACACACTCACAAATAGTCACACACTCTCACCTGCACTCACAGACACACTCACACCCACTCACAGACAAAATCACTCACACACAATCACACACTTGTATACACACTCTCTCCCACTAACACACCTACACACACACTAACAAACGCATCATCAAACACACACACACTCACATACAGAAATCACACAGGCACTCAGACACTCCTACACTCACACACACTCACAAACACACGCAATCACACAGATTTCGGCACAAACACACACCTACACACACAGACTCACTCACACACATTCTCACACACAATCACACACACACAATCACCCATTCGTATACACATTCACACACTCACTCCCACTCACACAACTACACACACACACTCTCACAGAGTCACATGCACTCACACCCACACTAAAACCGTCAGACACACACACCTGCACACAAAGACGCTCAGAAACAAACCCACAAACACAATCACACAGAATAACACACTCGTACACACACTCCCACTCTCACTCCCACTCACACTTACACACACACACACTCACACACACACATATATTAACCACAAAGGCCCTCAAAAAGAAACACCTACACTCAAACGCTCACACACACTCTCACACACCCACACAAAATCACGAAGACTGAGACACTGTTCCACACACTCACACACATACACACAGACACATTCACTCACATTCTCACACACAATCACAAAAACTCAGACACAATCACACACCCGTATACACACTCACACACACACAAACACTCACACAACTACACTCTCACAAACACTCACACATTCACACACCTACACACAGAAGCACCCACATTATCACACACATTTGCACACACACAATTACGCACCTACACATAGACACACACACATATAGGCACACACACAATCACACACACTCACACACAATCGCACACTTATATACACACTCACACAATCACTCCCACTCACACAACTAGAATTTCACAAGGAAACACACTCACACCCACACACACTCACAGACACATTCCCACTCACACACTCACACACTGCTGCACTCACACATCTACACACACAGAGACACCAACACACATGCTCAGAATGTCTCAAACACACACTCTCACACACTGCCACAAGCTCTCGCACACCTACTCACACACCAACACACACAGATTCACTTGCACTCACACACACACTCACACAATGTCACACACACACTCACACACATACACACAGAAACACCCACATATTCAGACTGTCAGGCACACACATGCACACACACACAGTCACCCACTCATATACACATTCACTCACTCACTCCCACTCACACACCTGCACTCTCACAAACACCCTAACACACTCTCACACTTACACACAGACACACACACACTCAGACAGAAATGCACTCCCACATAGACTCACACAATGTCACACACAGACCTAAACAAAAACACACTCACACACACACAAACACAATGACACACTCATATACATACTCACACACTCATTACCAATCACACTGACACTCTCACCAACTCACACACACACACACAGACACATGAGCACTCACACGCATTGACACAGTGCCATAAACAGTCACACACCTACACACATGTAGACACACCCACAAACACACAGACACACAGACTCACACTCATTCACACACACAATCACCCGGTCACACACACTCACTCACCTACTCACACAAACACTTACAGACACACACGCACTCACCCTTAAACACTGTCAAACACACTCGCACACCTACACACACAAACAAACCAACATACAAACACAGGCTCACATGCAATCACACACACACTCACAAATACTGACACACTCACACCTGCACACACAGACACACTCACACCCACTCACAGACATAAACACTCACACACAATCACACACTCGTATACACACACTCTCCCACTAACACACCTACACACACACAAAAAAACGCATCATCAAACACACACACACTCACATACAGAAATCACACAGGCACTCAGACACTCCTACACTCACACACACTGTCACACACACTCACAAACACACGCAATCACACAGATTTCGGCACAAACACACACCTACACACACAGACTCACTCACACACATTCTCACACACAATCACACACACACACAATCACCCAATCGTATACACATTCACACACTCACTCCCACTCACACAACTACACACACACACTCTCACAGAGTCACATGCACTCACACCCACACTAAAACAGACACACACACCTGCCACACAGACGCTCAGAAACTCACCCACAAACACAATCACACACAACACACTCGTGCACACACTCCCACTCTCACTCCCACTCACACTTACACACACACACACTCACAAACACACAGATATTAACCACAAAGGCCCTCAAAAAGAAACACCTACACCCAAACGCTCACACACACTCTCACACACCCACACAAAATCACGAAGACTGAGACACTGTTTCACACATTCACACACATACACACAGACACCTTCACTCACATTCTCACACACAATCACAAAAACTCAGACACAATCACACACCGTATACACACTCACACACACAAAAACACTCACACAACTTCACTCTCACAAACACACTCACACATTCACACACCTACACACAGAAGCACCCACATTCTCACACACAATTACGCACCTACACATAGACACACACACATATAGTCACACACACATACACACAATCACACACACTCACACACAAACGCACACTTATATACACACACACAATCACTCCCACACACACAACTAGAATTTCAAAAAAAGCACACTCACACCCACACACACTCACAGACACATTCCCACTCACACACTCACACACTGCTGCACTCACACATCTACACACACAGAGACACCAACACACAATCTCAGAATGTCACAAACACACACACTCACACACTGTCACAAGCTCTCGCACACCTTTTCACACACCAACACACACAGATTCATATGCTCTCACACACACTCACACATTGTCACACACACACTCACACAATATCACACACTCACTCACACACCTAAACACAGAAACACCCACATATTCAGACTGTCAGGCACACACATGCACACACACAGTCACCCACTCATATACGCATTCACTCACTCACTCCCACTCACACACCTGCACTCTCACAAACACCCTAACACACTCTCACACTTACACACAGACACACACACACTCAGACAGAAATGCACTCCCACATAGACTCACACAATGTCACACACACACCTAAACAAAAACACACTCACACACACACACAAACACAATGACACACTCATATACACACTCACACACTCATTCCCAATCACACCTACACACTCACAAACTCACACACACACAGACACATGAGCACTCACGCACATTGACACAGTGCCATAAAGAGTCACACACCTACACACATATAGACACACATCACAAACACACAGACACACAGACTCACACGCACTCACACACACAATCACACTGTCACACACCTACTCACACAAACACTTACAGACACACACGCACTAACACTCACTCAAACACTGTCAAACACACTCGCACACCTACACACACAAACAAAACAACACACAAACACAGGCTCACATGCAATCACACACACACTCACAAATAGTCACACACTCTCACCTGCACTCACAGACACACTCACACCCACTCACAGACAAAATCACTCACACACAATCACACACTCGTATACACCCTCTCTCCCTCTAACACACCTACTCACACACTAACAAACGCATCATCAAACACACACACACTCACATACAGAAATCACACAGGCACTCAGACACTCCTACACTCACACACACTGTCACACACACTCACAAACACACGCAATCACACAGATTTCGGCACAAACACACACCTACACACACAGACTCACTCACACACATTCTCACACACAATCACACACACACAATCACCCATTCGTATACACATTCACACACTCACTCCCACTCACACAACTACACACACACACTCTCACAGAGTCACATGCACTCACACCCACACTAAAACCGTCAGACACACACACCTGCACACAAAGACGCTCAGAAACAAACCCACAAACACAATCACACACAATAACACACTCGTACACACACTCCCACTCTCACTCCCACTCACACTTACACACACACACACTCACACACACACATATATTAACCACAAAGGCCCTCAAAAAGAAACACCTACACTCAAACGCTCACACACACTCTCACACACCCACACAAAATCACGAAGACTGAGACACTGTTTCACACACTCACACACATACACACAGACACATTCACTCACATTCTCACACACAATCACAAAAACTCAGACACAATCACACACCCGTATACACACTCACACACACACAAACACTCACACAACTACACTCTCACAAACACTCACACATTCACACACCTACACACAGAAGCACCCACATTATCACACACATTTGCACACACACAATTACGCACCTACACATAGACACACACACATATAGGCACACACACCATCACACACACTCACACACAATCGCACACTTATATACACACTCACACAATCACTCCCACTCACACAACTAGAATTTCACAAAGAAACACACTCACACCCACACACACTCACAGACACATTCCCACTCACACACTCACACACTGCTGCACTCACACATCTACACACACAGAGACACCAACACACATGCTCAGAATGTCTCAAACACACACTCTCACAAACTGCCACAAGCTCTCGCTCACCTACTCACACGCCAACACACACAGATTCACTTGCACTCACACACACACTCACACAATGTCACACACACACTCACACACCTACACACAGAAACACCCACATATTCAGACTGTCAGGCACAAACATGCACACACACACAGTCACCCACTCATATACACATTCACTCACTCACTCCCACTCACACACCTGCACTCTCACAAACACCCTAACACACTCTCACCGTTACTCACAGACACACACACTCAGACAGAAATGCACTCCCACATAGACTCACACAATGTCACACACAGACCTAAACAAAAACACACTCACACACACACAAACACAATGACACACTCATATACATACTCACACACTCATTCCCAATCACACTTACACTCTCACAAACTCACACACACACACAGACACATGAGCACTCACGCACATTGACACAGTGCCATAAACAGACACACACCTACACACATGTAGACACTCCCACAAACACACAGACACACAGACTCACACGCATTCACACACACACTCACACACCTACTCACACAAACACTTACAGACACACACGCACTAACACTGAAACACTGTCAAACACACTCGCACACCTACACACACAAACAAACCAACACACAAACACAGGCTCACATGCAATCACAAACACACTCACAAATAGTCACACACACTCACCTGCACACACAGACACACTCACACCCACTCAGACAAAAACACTCACACACAATCACAGATTCGTATACACACTCTCTCCCACTAACACACCTACACACACACAAACAAACGCATCATCAAACACACACACACTCACATGCAGAAATCACACAGGCACTCAGACACTCCTACACTCACACACACTGTCACACACACTCACAAACACATGCAATCACACAGATTTTGGCACAATCACACACCTACACACACAGACTCACTCACACACATTCTCACACACAATCACACACACACACAATCACCCAATCGTATTCACATTCACACACTCACTCCCACTCACACAACTACACACACACACTCTCACAGTCACATGCACTCACACCCACACTAAAACTTTCAGACACACACACCTGTACACAGACGCTCAGAACCTCAACCACAAACACAATCACACACAATAACACACTCGTACACACACTCCCACTCTCACTCACACTCACACTTACACACACACACACTCACACACACACATATATTAACCACAAAGTCCCTCAAAAAGAAACACCTACACTCAAACGCTCACACACACTCTCACAAACCCACACAAAATCACGAAGACTGAGACACTGTTTCACACACTCACACACATACACACAGACACATTCACTCACATTCTCACACACAATCACAAAAACTCAGACACAATCACACACCCGTATACACACTCACTCACACACAAACACTCACACAACTACACTCTCACAAACACACTCACACATTCACACACCTACACACAGAAGCACCCACATTCTCACACACATTTGCACACACACAATTACGCACCTACACATAGACACACACATATACTCACACACAATCACACACACTCACACACAAACGCCCACTTATATACACACTCACACAATCTCTCCCACTCACACAACTAGAATTTCAAAAAGTAACACACTCACACCCACACACACTCACAGACACATTCCCACTCACACACTCACACACTGCTGCACTCACACATCTACACACACCGAGACACCAACACACAATCAGAGAATGTCACAAACACACACACTCACACACTGCCACAAGCTCTCGCACACCTACTCACACACCAACACACACAGATTCACATGCACTCACACACACTCACACAATGTCACACACACACTCACACACCTACACACAGAAACACCCACATATTCAGACTGTCAGGCAACACACATGCACACACACACAGTCACCCACTCATATACACATTCACTCACTCACTCCCACTCACACACCTGCACTCTCACAAACACCCTAACACACTCTCACACTTACACACAGACACACACACACTCAGACAGAAATGCACTCCCACATAGACTCACACAATGTCACACACAGACCTAAACAAAAACACACTCACACACACACAAACACAATGACACACTCATATACATACTCACACACTCATTCCCAATCACACTTACACTCTCACAAACACACACACACACAGACACATGAGCACTCACGCACATTGACACAGTGCCATAAACAGTCACACACCTACACACATATAGACACACTTCACAAACACACAGACACAAAGACTCACACGCACTCACACACACAATCACACTGTCACACACACTCACACCCCTACTCACACAAACACTTACAGACACACACGCACTAACACTCACTCAAACACTGTCAAACACACTCGCACACCTACACACACAAACAAAACAACACACAAACACAGGCTCACATGCAATCACACACACACTCACAAATAGTCACACACTCTCACCTGCACTCACAGACACACTCACACCCACTCACAGACAAAAACACTGACACACAATCACAGAGTCGAATACACACTCTCTCCCACTAACACACCTACACACACAGTAACAAACGCATCATCAAACACACACACTCACATACAGAAATCACACAGGCACTCAGACACTCCTACACTCACACACACTGTCACACACCCTCACAAACACACACAATCACACAGATTTCGCACAATCACACACCTACACACACAGACTCACTCACACACATTCTCACACACAATCACACACACTCACACACAGTCACCCAATCGTATACACATTCACACACTCACTCCCACTCACACAACTACACACACACACTCTCACAGAGTCACATGCACTCACACCCACACTAAAACCGTCAGACACACACACCTGCACACAAAGACGCTCAGAAACTCACCCACAAACACAATCACACACAACACACTCGTGCACACACTCCCACTCTCACTCCCACTCACACTTACACACACACACACACATATATTAACCACAAAGGCCCTCAAAAAGAAACACCTACACCCAAACGCTCACACACACTCTCACACACCCACACAAAATCACGAAGGCTGAGACACTGATTCACACATTCACACACATACACACAGACACCTTCACTCACATTCTCACACACAATCACAAAAACTCAGACACAATCACACACCGTATACACACTCACACACACACAAACACTCACACAACTTCACTCTCACAAACACACTCACATATTCACACACCTACACACAGAAGCACCCACATTCTCACACACAATTACGCACCTACACATAGACACACACACATATAGTCACACACACATACACACAATCACACACACTCACACACAAATGCACACTTATATACACACACACAATCACTCCCACACACACAACTAGAATTTCAAAAAAACACACTCACACCCACACACACTCACAGACACATTCCCACTTACACACTCACACACTGCTGCACTCACACATCTACACACACAGAGACTCCAACACACAATCTCAGAATGTCACAAACACACACACTCACACACTGCAACAAGCTCTCGCACACCTTTTCACACACCAACACACACAGATTCATATGCACTCACACACACTCACACAATGTCACACACACACTCACACAATGTCACACACACACTCACACACCTACACACAGAAACACCCACATATTCAGACTGTCAGGCACACACATGCACACACACAGTCACCCACTCATATACACATTCACTCACTCACTCCCACTCACACACCTGCACTCTCACAAACACCCTAACACACTCTCACACTTACACACAGACACACACACACTCAGACAGAAATGCACTCCCACATAGACTCACACAATGTCACACACACACCTAAACAAAAACACACTCACACACACACACAAACACAATGACACACTCATATACACACTCACACACTCATTCCCAATCACACCTACACACTCACAAACTCACACACACACAGACACGAGCACTCACGCACATTGACACAGTGCCATAAAGAGTCACACACCTACACACATATAGACACACATCACAAACACACAGACACACAGACTCACACGCACTCACACACACAATCACACTGTCACACACACTCACACACCTACTCACACAAACACTTACAGACACACACGCACTAACACTCACTCAAACACTGCCAAAAACACTCGCACACCTACACACACAAACAAAACAACACACAAACACAGGCTCACATGCAATCACACACACACTCACAAATAGTCACACACTCTCACCTGCACTCACAGACACACTCACACCCACTCACAGACAAAATCACTCACACACAATCACACACTCGTATACACACTCTCTCCCACTAACACACCTACACACACACTAACAAACGCATCATCAAACACACACACTCACATACAGAAATCACACAGACACTCAGACACTCCTACACTCACACACACTGTCACACACACTCACAAACACACGCAATCACACAGATTTCGGCACAAACACACACCTACACACACAGACTCACTCACACACATTCTCACACACAGTCACACACACACAATCACCCAATCGTCTACACATTCACACACTCACTCCCACTCACACAACTACACACACACACACTCACAGAGTCACATGCACTCACACCCACACTAAAACTCCCAGACACTCACACCTGCACACAGACGCTCAGAAACTCAACCACAAACACAATCACACACAATAACACACTCGTACACACACTCCCACTCTCACTCCCACTCACACTTACACACACACACACTCACACACACACATATATTAACCACAAAGGCCCTCAAAAAGAAACACCTACACTCAAACGCTCACACACACTCTCACACACCCACACAAAATCACGAAGACTGAGACACTGTTTCACACACTCACACACATACACACAGACACATTCACTCACATTCTCACACACAATCACAAAAACTCAGACACAATCACACACCCGTATACACACTCACACACACACAAACACTCACACAACTACACCCTCACAAACACACACATTCACACACCTACACACAGAATCACCCACATTTTCACACACAATTACGCACCTACACATAGACGCACACACATATAGGCACACACACATAATCACAGCAATCACACACACTCCCACACAATCACACACTTATATACACACTCACACATTCACTCCCACTCACACAACAAAAATTTCACAAAGAAACACACTCACACCAACACACACTCACAGACCCATTTGCACTCACACACTCACACACTGCTGCACTCACTCATCTACACACACAGAGAAACCAACACACATTCTCAGAATGTCTCAAACACACACTCTCACACACTGCCACAACTCTCGCACACCTACTCACACACCAACACACACAGATAAACATGCACTCACACACACACTCACACAATGTCACACACACAATCACACAACTACACACAGACACATTCACTCACATTCTCACACACAATCACAAAAACTCAGACACAATCACACACCCGTATACACACTCACACACACACAAACACTCACACAACTACACTCTCACAAACACTCACACATTCACACACCTACACACAGAAGCACCCACATTATCACACACTTTTGCACACACACAATTACGCACCTACACATAGACACACACACATATAGGCACACACACAATCACACACACTCACACACAATCGCACACTTATATACACACTCACACAATCACTCCCACTCACACAACTAGAATTTCACAAAGAAACACACTCACACCCACACACACTCACAGACACATTCCCACTCACACACTCACACACTGCTGCACTCACACATCTACACACACAGAGACACCAACACACATGCTCAGAATGTCTCAAACACACACTCTCACAAACTGCCACAAGCTCTCGCTCACCTACTCACACGCCAACACACACAGATTCACTTGCACTCACACACACACTCACACAATGTCACACACACACTCACACACCTACACACAGAAACACCCACATATTCAGACTGTCAGGCACAAACATGCACACACACACAGTCACCCACTCATATACACATTCACTCACTCACTCCCACTCACACACCTGCACTCTCACAAACACCCTAACACACTCTCACCCTTACTCACAGACACACACACACTCAGACAGAAATGCACTCCCACATAGACTCACACAATGTCACACACACACCTAAACAAAAACACACTCACACACACACAAACACAATGACACACTCATATACATACTCACACACTCATTACCAATCACACTGACACTCTCACCAACTCACACACACACACACAGACACATGAGCACTCACGCGCATTGACACAGTGCCATAAACAGTCACACACCTACACACATGTAGACACACCCACAAACACACAGACACACAGACTCACACTCATTCACACACACAATCACCCGGTCACACACACTCACTCACCTACTCACACAAACACTTACAGACACACACGCACTCACCCTTAAACACTGTCAAACACACTCGCACACCTACACACACAAACAAACCAACATACAAACACAGGCTCACATGCAATCACAAACACACTCACAAATACTGACACACTCACACCTGCACACACAGACACACTCACACCCACTCACAGACATAAACACTCACACACAATCACACACTCGTATACACACACTCTCCCACTAACACACCTACACACACAAAAAAAAACGCATCATCAAACACACACACACTCACATACAGAAATCACACAGGCACTCAGACACTCCTACACTCACACACACTGTCACACACACTCACAAACACACGCAATCACACAGATTTCGGCACAATCACACACCTACACACACAGACTCACTCACACACATTCTCACACACAATCACACACACTCACACACAGTCACCCAATCATATACACATTCACACACACACTCCCACTCACACAACTACACACACACACTCTCACAGAGTCACATGCACTCACACCCACACTAAAACCGTCAGAAACACACCTGCACACAAAGACGCTCAGAAACTCACCCACAAACACAATCACACACAACACACTCGTGCACACACTCCCACTCTCACTCCCACTCACACTTACACACACACACACTCACACACACATATATTAACCACAAAGGCCCTCAAAAAGAAACACCTACACCCAAACGCTCACACACACTCTCACACACCCACACAAAATCACGAAGACTGAGACACTGTTTCACACACTCACACACAAACACACACTTATATACACACACACAATCACTCCCACACACACAACTAGAATTTCAAAAAAAACACACTCACACCCACACACACTCACAGACACATTCCCACTCACACACTCACACACTGCTGCACTCACACATCTACACACACAGAGACACCAACACACAATCTCAGAATGTCACAAACACACACACTCACACACTGTCACAAGCTCTCGCACACCTTTTCACACACCAACACACACAGATTCATATGCACTCACACACACTCACACATTGTCACACACACACTCACACAATGTCACACACTCACTCACACACCTACACACAGAAACACCCACATATTCAGACTGTCAGGCACACACATGCACACACACAGTCACCCACTCATATACACATTCACTCACTCACTCCCACTCACACACCTGCACTCTCACAAACACCCTAACACACTCTCACACTTACACACAGACACACACACACTCAGACAGAAATGCACTCCCACATAGACTCACACAATGTCACACACACACCTAAACAAAAACACACTCACACACACACACAAACACAATGACACACTCATATACACACTCACACACTCATTCCCAATCACACCTACACACTCACAAACTCACACACACACAGACACATGAGCACTCACGCACATTGACACAGTGCCATAAAGAGTCACACACCTACACACATATAGACACACATCACAAACACACAGACACACAGACTCACACGCACTCACACACACAATCACACTGTCACACACACTCACACACCTACTCACACAAACACTTACAGACACACACGCACTAACACTCACTCAAACACTGTCAAACACACTCGCACACCTACACACACAAACAAAACAACACACAAACACAGGCTCACATGCAATCACACACACACTCACAAATAGTCACACACTCTCACCTGCACTCACAGACACACTCACACCCACTCACAGACAAAATCACTCACACACAATCACACACTTGTATACACACTCTCTCCCACTAACACACCTACACACACACTAACGAACGCATCATCAAACACACACACACTCACATACAGAAATCACACAGGCACTCAGACACTCCTACACTCACACACACTCACAAACACACGCAATCACACAGATTTCGGCACAAACACACACCTACACACACAGACTCACTCACACACATTCTCACACACAATCACACACACACAATCACCCATTCGTATACACATTCACACACTCACTCCCACTCACACAACTACACACACACACTCTCACAGAGTCACATGCACTCACACCCACACTAAAACCGTCAGACACACACACCTGCACACAAAGACGCTCAGAAACAAACCCACAAACACAATCACACAGAATAACACACTCGTACACACACTCCCACTCTCACTCCCACTCACACTTACACACACACACACTCACACACACACATATATTAACCACAAAGGCCCTCAAAAAGAAACACCTACACTCAAACGCTCACACACACTCTCACACACCCACACAAAATCACGAAGACTGAGACACTGTTCCACACACTCACACACATACACACAGACACATTCACTCACATTCTCACACACAATCACAAAAACTCAGACACAATCACACACCCGTATACACACTCACACACACACAAACACTCACACAACTACACTCTCACAAACACTCACACATTCACACACCTACACACAGAAGCACCCACATTATCACACACATTTGCACACACACAATTACGCACCTACACATAGACACACACACATATAGGCACACACACAATCACACACACTCACACACAATCGCACACTTATATACACACTCACACAATCACTCCCACTCACACAACTAGAATTTCACAAGGAAACACACTCACACCCACACACACTCACAGACACATTCCCACTCACACACTCACACACTGCTGCACTCACACATCTACACACACAGAGACACCAACACACATGCTCAGAATGTCTCAAACACACACTCTCACACACTGCCACAAGCTCTCGCACACCTACTCACACACCAACACACACAGATTCACTTGCACTCACACACACACTCACACAATGTCACACACACACTCACACACATACACACAGAAACACCCACATATTCAGACTGTCAGGCACACACATGCACACACACACAGTCACCCACTCATATACACATTCACTCACTCACTCCCACTCACACACCTGCACTCTCACAAACACCCTAACACACTCTCACACTTACACACAGACACACACACACTCAGACAGAAATGCACTCCCACATAGACTCACACAATGTCACACACAGACCTAAACAAAAACACACTCACACACACACAAACACAATGACACACTCATATACATACTCACACACTCATTACCAATCACACTGACACTCTCACCAACTCACACACACACACACAGACACATGAGCACTCACACGCATTGACACAGTGCCATAAACAGTCACACACCTACACACATGTAGACACACCCACAAACACACAGACACACAGACTCACACTCATTCACACACACAATCACCCGGTCACACACACTCACTCACCTACTCACACAAACACTTACAGACACACACGCACTCACCCTTAAACACTGTCAAACACACTCGCACACCTACACACACAAACAAACCAACATACAAACACAGGCTCACATGCAATCACACACACACTCACAAATACTGACACACTCACACCTGCACACACAGACACACTCACACCCACTCACAGACATAAACACTCACACACAATCACACACTCGTATACACACACTCTCCCACTAACACACCTACACACACACAAAAAAACGCATCATCAAACACACACACACTCACATACAGAAATCACACAGGCACTCAGACACTCCTACACTCACACACACTGTCACACACACTCACAAACACACGCAATCACACAGATTTCGGCACAAACACACACCTACACACACAGACTCACTCACACACATTCTCACACACAATCACACACACACACAATCACCCAATCGTATACACATTCACACACTCACTCCCACTCACACAACTACACACACACACTCTCACAGAGTCACATGCACTCACACCCACACTAAAACAGACACACACACCTGCCACACAGACGCTCAGAAACTCACCCACAAACACAATCACACACAACACACTCGTGCACACACTCCCACTCTCACTCCCACTCACACTTACACACACACACACTCACAAACACACAGATATTAACCACAAAGGCCCTCAAAAAGAAACACCTACACCCAAACGCTCACACACACTCTCACACACCCACACAAAATCACGAAGACTGAGACACTGTTTCACACATTCACACACATACACACAGACACCTTCACTCACATTCTCACACACAATCACAAAAACTCAGACACAATCACACACCGTATACACACTCACACACACAAAAACACTCACACAACTTCACTCTCACAAACACACTCACACATTCACACACCTACACACAGAAGCACCCACATTCTCACACACAATTACGCACCTACACATAGACACACACACATATAGTCACACACACATACACACAATCACACACACTCACACACAAACGCACACTTATATACACACACACAATCACTCCCACACACACAACTAGAATTTCAAAAAAAGCACACTCACACCCACACACACTCACAGACACATTCCCACTCACACACTCACACACTGCTGCACTCACACATCTACACACACAGAGACACCAACACACAATCTCAGAATGTCACAAACACACACACTCACACACTGTCACAAGCTCTCGCACACCTTTTCACACACCAACACACACAGATTCATATGCTCTCACACACACTCACACATTGTCACACACACACTCACACAATATCACACACTCACTCACACACCTACACACAGAAACACCCACATATTCAGACTGTCAGGCACACACATGCACACACACAGTCACCCACTCATATACGCATTCACTCACTCACTCCCACTCACACACCTGCACTCTCACAAACACCCTAACACACTCTCACACTTACACACAGACACACACACACTCAGACAGAAATGCACTCCCACATAGACTCACACAATGTCACACACACACCTAAACAAAAACACACTCACACACACACACAAACACAATGACACACTCATATACACACTCACACACTCATTCCCAATCACACCTACACACTCACAAACTCACACACACACAGACACATGAGCACTCACGCACATTGACACAGTGCCATAAAGAGTCACACACCTACACACATATAGACACACATCACAAACACACAGACACACAGACTCACACGCACTCACACACACAATCACACTGTCACACACCTACTCACACAAACACTTACAGACACACACGCACTAACACTCACTCAAACACTGTCAAACACACTCGCACACCTACACACACAAACAAAACAACACACAAACACAGGCTCACATGCAATCACACACACACTCACAAATAGTCACACACTCTCACCTGCACTCACAGACACACTCACACCCACTCACAGACAAAATCACTCACACACAATCACACACTCGTATACACCCTCTCTCCCTCTAACACACCTACTCACACACTAACAAACGCATCATCAAACACACACACACTCACATACAGAAATCACACAGGCACTCAGACACTCCTACACTCACACACACTGTCACACACACTCACAAACACACGCAATCACACAGATTTCGGCACAAACACACACCTACACACACAGACTCACTCACACACATTCTCACACACAATCACACACACACAATCACCCATTCGTATACACATTCACACACTCACTCCCACTCACACAACTACACACACACACTCTCACAGAGTCACATGCACTCACACCCACACTAAAACCGTCAGACACACACACCTGCACACAAAGACGCTCAGAAACAAACCCACAAACACAATCACACACAATAACACACTCGTACACACACTCCCACTCTCACTCCCACTCACACTTACACACACACACACTCACACACACACATATATTAACCACAAAGGCCCTCAAAAAGAAACACCTACACTCAAACGCTCACACACACTCTCACACACCCACACAAAATCACGAAGACTGAGACACTGTTTCACACACTCACACACATACACACAGACACATTCACTCACATTCTCACACACAATCACAAAAACTCAGACACAATCACACACCCGTATACACACTCACACACACACAAACACTCACACAACTACACTCTCACAAACACTCACACATTCACACACCTACACACAGAAGCACCCACATTATCACACACATTTGCACACACACAATTACGCACCTACACATAGACACACACACATATAGGCACACACACCATCACACACACTCACACACAATCGCACACTTATATACACACTCACACAATCACTCCCACTCACACAACTAGAATTTCACAAAGAAACACACTCACACCCACACACACTCACAGACACATTCCCACTCACACACTCACACACTGCTGCACTCACACATCTACACACACAGAGACACCAACACACATGCTCAGAATGTCTCAAACACACACTCTCACAAACTGCCACAAGCTCTCGCTCACCTACTCACACGCCAACACACACAGATTCACTTGCACTCACACACACACTCACACAATGTCACACACACACTCACACACCTACACACAGAAACACCCACATATTCAGACTGTCAGGCACAAACATGCACACACACACAGTCACCCACTCATATACACATTCACTCACTCACTCCCACTCACACACCTGCACTCTCACAAACACCCTAACACACTCTCACCGTTACTCACAGACACACACACTCAGACAGAAATGCACTCCCACATAGACTCACACAATGTCACACACAGACCTAAACAAAAACACACTCACACACACACAAACACAATGACACACTCATATACATACTCACACACTCATTCCCAATCACACTTACACTCTCACAAACTCACACACACACACAGACACATGAGCACTCACGCACATTGACACAGTGCCATAAACAGACACACACCTACACACATGTAGACACTCCCACAAACACACAGACACACAGACTCACACGCATTCACACACACACTCACACACCTACTCACACAAACACTTACAGACACACACGCACTAACACTGAAACACTGTCAAACACACTCGCACACCTACACACACAAACAAACCAACACACAAACACAGGCTCACATGCAATCACAAACACACTCACAAATAGTCACACACACTCACCTGCACACACAGACACACTCACACCCACTCAGACAAAAACACTCACACACAATCACAGATTCGTATACACACTCTCTCCCACTAACACACCTACACACACACAAACAAACGCATCATCAAACACACACACACTCACATGCAGAAATCACACAGGCACTCAGACACTCCTACACTCACACACACTGTCACACACACTCACAAACACATGCAATCACACAGATTTTGGCACAATCACACACCTACACACACAGACTCACTCACACACATTCTCACACACAATCACACACACACACAATCACCCAATCGTATTCACATTCACACACTCACTCCCACTCACACAACTACACACACACACTCTCACAGTCACATGCACTCACACCCACACTAAAACATTCAGACACACACACCTGTACACAGACGCTCAGAACCTCAACCACAAACACAATCACACACAATAACACACTCGTACACACACTCCCACTCTCACTCACACTCACACTTACACACACACACACTCACACACACACATATATTAACCACAAAGTCCCTCAAAAAGAAACACCTACACTCAAACGCTCACACACACTCTCACAAACCCACACAAAATCACGAAGACTGAGACACTGTTTCACACACTCACACACATACACACAGACACATTCACTCACATTCTCACACACAATCACAAAAACTCAGACACAATCACACACCCGTATACACACTCACTCACACACAAACACTCACACAACTACACTCTCACAAACACACTCACACATTCACACACCTACACACAGAAGCACCCACATTCTCACACACATTTGCACACACACAATTACGCACCTACACATAGACACACACATATACTCACACACAATCACACACACTCACACACAAACGCCCACTTATATACACACTCACACAATCTCTCCCACTCACACAACTAGAATTTCAAAAAGTAACACACTCACACCCACACACACTCACAGACACATTCCCACTCACACACTCACACACTGCTGCACTCACACATCTACACACACCGAGACACCAACACACAATCAGAGAATGTCACAAACACACACACTCACACACTGCCACAAGCTCTCGCACACCTACTCACACACCAACACACACAGATTCACATGCACTCACACACACTCACACAATGTCACACACACACTCACACACCTACACACAGAAACACCCACATATTCAGACTGTCAGGCAACACACATGCACACACACACAGTCACCCACTCATATACACATTCACTCACTCACTCCCACTCACACACCTGCACTCTCACAAACACCCTAACACACTCTCACACTTACACACAGACACACACACACTCAGACAGAAATGCACTCCCACATAGACTCACACAATGTCACACACAGACCTAAACAAAAACACACTCACACACACACAAACACAATGACACACTCATATACATACTCACACACTCATTCCCAATCACACTTACACTCTCACAAACACACACACACACAGACACATGAGCACTCACGCACATTGACACAGTGCCATAAACAGTCACACACCTACACACATATAGACACACTTCACAAACACACAGACACAAAGACTCACACGCACTCACACACACAATCACACTGTCACACACACTCACACCCCTACTCACACAAACACTTACAGACACACACGCACTAACACTCACTCAAACACTGTCAAACACACTCGCACACCTACACACACAAACAAAACAACACACAAACACAGGCTCACATGCAATCACACACACACTCACAAATAGTCACACACTCTCACCTGCACTCACAGACACACTCACACCCACTCACAGACAAAAACACTGACACACAATCACAGAGTCGAATACACACTCTCTCCCACTAACACACCTACACACACAGTAACAAACGCATCATCAAACACACACACTCACATACAGAAATCACACAGGCACTCAGACACTCCTACACTCACACACACTGTCACACACCCTCACAAACACACACAATCACACAGATTTCGCACAATCACACACCTACACACACAGACTCACTCACACACATTCTCACACACAATCACACACACTCACACACAGTCACCCAATCGTATACACATTCACACACTCACTCCCACTCACACAACTACACACACACACTCTCACAGAGTCACATGCACTCACACCCACACTAAAACCGTCAGACACACACACCTGCACACAAAGACGCTCAGAAACTCACCCACAAACACAATCACACACAACACACTCGTGCACACACTCCCACTCTCACTCCCACTCACACTTACACACACACACACACATATATTAACCACAAAGGCCCTCAAAAAGAAACACCTACACCCAAACGCTCACACACACTCTCACACACCCACACAAAATCACGAAGGCTGAGACACTGATTCACACATTCACACACATACACACAGACACCTTCACTCACATTCTCACACACAATCACAAAAACTCAGACACAATCACACACCGTATACACACTCACACACACACAAACACTCACACAACTTCACTCTCACAAACACACTCACATATTCACACACCTACACACAGAAGCACCCACATTCTCACACACAATTACGCACCTACACATAGACACACACACATATAGTCACACACACATACACACAATCACACACACTCACACACAAATGCACACTTATATACACACACACAATCACTCCCACACACACAACTAGAATTTCAAAAAAACACACTCACACCCACACACACTCACAGACACATTCCCACTTACACACTCACACACTGCTGCACTCACACATCTACACACACAGAGACTCCAACACACAATCTCAGAATGTCACAAACACACACACTCACACACTGCAACAAGCTCTCGCACACCTTTTCACACACCAACACACACAGATTCATATGCACTCACACACACTCACACAATGTCACACACACACTCACACAATGTCACACACACACTCACACACCTACACACAGAAACACCCACATATTCAGACTGTCAGGCACACACATGCACACACACAGTCACCCACTCATATACACATTCACTCACTCACTCCCACTCACACACCTGCACTCTCACAAACACCCTAACACACTCTCACACTTACACACAGACACACACACACTCAGACAGAAATGCACTCCCACATAGACTCACACAATGTCACACACACACCTAAACAAAAACACACTCACACACACACACAAACACAATGACACACTCATATACACACTCACACACTCATTCCCAATCACACCTACACACTCACAAACTCACACACACACAGACACGAGCACTCACGCACATTGACACAGTGCCATAAAGAGTCACACACCTACACACATATAGACACACATCACAAACACACAGACACACAGACTCACACGCACTCACACACACAATCACACTGTCACACACACTCACACACCTACTCACACAAACACTTACAGACACACACGCACTAACACTCACTCAAACACTGCCAAAAACACTCGCACACCTACACACACAAACAAAACAACACACAAACACAGGCTCACATGCAATCACACACACACTCACAAATAGTCACACACTCTCACCTGCACTCACAGACACACTCACACCCACTCACAGACAAAATCACTCACACACAATCACACACTCGTATACACACTCTCTCCCACTAACACACCTACACACACACTAACAAACGCATCATCAAACACACACACTCACATACAGAAATCACACAGACACTCAGACACTCCTACACTCACACACACTGTCACACACACTCACAAACACACGCAATCACACAGATTTCGGCACAAACACACACCTACACACACAGACTCACTCACACACATTCTCACACACAGTCACACACACACAATCACCCAATCGTCTACACATTCACACACTCACTCCCACTCACACAACTACACACACACACACTCACAGAGTCACATGCACTCACACCCACACTAAAACTCCCAGACACTCACACCTGCACACAGACGCTCAGAAACTCAACCACAAACACAATCACACACAATAACACACTCGTACACACACTCCCACTCTCACTCCCACTCACACTTACACACACACACACTCACACACACACATATATTAACCACAAAGGCCCTCAAAAAGAAACACCTACACTCAAACGCTCACACACACTCTCACACACCCACACAAAATCACGAAGACTGAGACACTGTTTCACACACTCACACACATACACACAGACACATTCACTCACATTCTCACACACAATCACAAAAACTCAGACACAATCACACACCCGTATACACACTCACACACACACAAACACTCACACAACTACACCCTCACAAACACACACATTCACACACCTACACACAGAATCACCCACATTTTCACACACAATTACGCACCTACACATAGACGCACACACATATAGGCACAC
>NW_026645026.1:0-36752 GCF_030020395.1 Manis pentadactyla | reverse complement strand
GCGAAAGACAACACTGGGTTCACATCACACGCTTCCGTTCCTTAAAGCCAGGACACCTCGGGAAACGAATTAAGCTCACTGGGTGTGTGACTCCCTCACTGGGAATATAGGGAGAGTAAAACCCTCCTTCCTTGGTGTAAAGATTGTGAGGATTGAAGTAAACAATACATCCAAAATGCCTCGTAAGGAGCACGGCGCTTGCATTGTCGGGTGTAACTGTCATCCGAGATGCGAGCTTGAGCAGAGCTTGTATTCATGGCAACGACTGTGGGAGGCGGTCATTCGCCATGATTCCGAGTCCGGCGCCGCAGCATAAAGGGCAGTCGCGACTGCTGCCTCTCGCTACAGAAGTGCCCAGAGAGGTACAGGCTGCATTCTTCTTTAAGATTCTTTTAAGGAAAAAGTGTTATTTTATCATTTTTCTTAACCTTCACACCGAAGGCATTCTCTCCCTAAAAAGAAGTGTAAAGTATTTTCAAAAATGGTTCTTAGAAGGTTTATTTTGCTAGGATTCTTGCCCTGTGGCTGGGCGTTCTACTTGGGACAATATATAAGGTCAAGTAGCAGTGTATTCGTTTTGAGTTCTTCCGGACAGATACCAGCTCTCGATTATTTATGCAATAAGCAGGCTTAGTCCTATAATACACTAGCTTTATGCTGGCGTATGTGTTTCCATAAACGACTTTTTCCCTATCTCACTGTTTAGTATTTATAGAAATGAATGTGTTACTGCTGATGATTAAAACTAGTAAGTGTAGAAAGGAGGATTTTAATGGTATCAAAGGCTTGCTCTGTCACCATGTCTCTCTTCTTATTCATCATTTCCCCCTTTTTTTACTTTTAAATCGCAAGAAAGATTATTTTCTGAAACCATTTACTCTGTAAGCCTTAGAAATTAAGAGAAAAGAAACAAAATCTTTTTATGCATAATTTCCGAAAGACAAAGTGGTTAGGGATCAAATGATACAAATTGTATTTCCTTTTTCTAAGGAAACCTTTATAGAGGAAAATATTCTTTCTTTTCCTCACTCACGATTGTTTCGACTGTTCAGGGAATTAAACCTTTAATTTAAGTTTCCGATTTCCCTAACAATCCTTTTCTCATTCTATGAAATCCTGGAGTCAGAAGAGATAAGAATACACGGAACGCTGTTAGAAAGTATTATATTTTTAATGCGAAAAACAAAAATGCAAACAATGACTTTGTCAGGTCAATTCTGGAAAGCAAAATAATCTTTTCCTTTTTTGACAAACGAACATTTTCCTATATGAATAAATCTTAACTCGGTCAAAATTATACCTGTTAAAATAAAAGCTTAATTGACTGAATCCGTGAAATTTAATCAAAAGCGACCCATGCAGGGGAGCATAAAACGGTTTTGCCCGATTCCTTCCTAGTGTTTTAGGGTGTAAAAACGCAGTTTGTACAACTGCTGTTCCTACTGAATGCATTTGACATCTTAGCAAAAGTTCTCTTCTCAGAATTCATATTTAAGATGGGAAATACGGAAAATATTAAGTATGGAAAATTTTTTTGACATGTGGACTCTGGGGACATGCATTGGCTTTTTCCATAACCCTGCATAACGTCATCTTGACTCAGATTTCTGGCCGGAATAGTGTGAACAGTACCAAGTGTAAAAGTTTCTTTTAAGTCAGAGTAAAGTACGTGAAGAGGCTAAGACCACAATTAAAGCGAAAGACAACACTGGGTTCACATCACACGCTTCCGTTCCTTAAAGCCAGGACACCTCGGGAAACGAATTAAGCTCACTGGGTGTGTGACTCCCTCACTGGGAATATAGGGAGAGTAAAACCCTCCTTCCTTGGTGTAAAGATTGTGAGGATTGAAGTAAACAATACATCCAAAATGCCTCGTAAGGAGCACGGCGCTTGCATTGTCGGGTGTAACTGTCATCCGAGATGCGAGCTTGAGCAGAGCTTGTATTCATGGCAACGACTGTGGGAGGCGGTCATTCGCCATGATTCCGAGCCTGGCGCCGCAGCATAAAGGGCAGTCGCGACTGCTGCCTCTCGCTACAGAAGTGCCCAGAGAGGTACAGGCTGCATTCTTCTTTAAGATTCTTTTAAGGAAAAAGTGTTATTTTATCATTTTTCTTAACCTTCACACCGAAGGCATTCTCTCCCTAAAAAGAAGTGTAAAGTATTTTCTAAAATGGTTCTTAGAAGGTTTATTTTGCTAGGATTCTTGCCCTGTGGCTGGGCGTTCTACTTGGGACAATATATAAGGTCAAGTAGCAGTGTATTCGTTTTGAGTTCTTCCGGACAGATACCAGCTCTCGATTATTTATGCAATAAGCAGGCTTAGTCCTATAATACACTAGCTTTATGCTGGCGTATGTGTTTCCATAAACGACTTTTTCCCTATCTCACAGTTTAGTATTTATAGAAATGAATGTGTTACTGCTGATGATTAAAACTAGTAAGTGTAGAAAGGAGGATTTTAATGGTATCAAAGGCTTGCTCTGTCACCATGTCTCTCTTCTTATTCATCATTTCCCCCTTTTTTTACTTTTAAATCGCAAGAAAGATTATTTTCTGAAACCATTTACTCTGTAAGCCTTAGAAATTAAGAGAAAAGAAACAAAATCTTTTTATGCATAATTTCCGAAAGACAAAGTGGTTAGGGATCAAATGATACAAATTGTATTTCCTTTTTCTAAGGAAACCTTTATAGAGGAAAATATTCTTTCTTTTCCTCACTCACGATTGTTTCGACTGTTCAGGGAATTAAACCTTTAATTTAAGTTTCCGATTTCCCTAACAATCCTTTTCTCATTCTATGAAATCCTGGAGTCAGAAGAGATAAGAATACACGGAACGCTGTTAGAAAGTATTATATTTTTAATGCGAAAAACAAAAATGCAAACAATGACTTTGTCAGGTCAATTCTGGAAAGCAAAATAATCTTTTCCTTTTTTGACAAACGAACATTTTCCTATATGAATAAATCTTAACTCGGTCAAAATTATACCTGTTAAAATAAAAGCTTAATTGACTGAATCCGTGAAATTTAATCAAAAGCGACCCATGCAGGGGAGCATAAAACGGTTTTGCCCGATTCCTTCCTAGTGTTTTAGGGTGTAAAAACGCAGTTTGTACAACTGCTGTTCCTACTGAATGCATTTGACATCTTAGCAAAAGTTCTCTTCTCAGAATTCATATTTAAGATGGTAAATACGGAAAATATTAAGTATGGAAAATTTTTTTGACATGTGGACTCTGGGGACATGCATTGGCTTTTTCCATAACCCTGCATAACGTCATCTTGACTCAGATTTCTGGCCGGAATAGTGTGAACAGTACCAAGTGTAAAAGTTTCTTTTAAGTCAGAGTAAAGTACGTGAAGAGGCTAAGACCACAATTAAAGCGAAAGACAACACTGGGTTCACATCACACGCTTCCGTTCCTTAAAGCCAGGACACCTCGGGAAACGAATTAAGCTCACTGGGTGTGTGACTCCCTCACTGGGAATATAGGGAGAGTAAAACCCTCCTTCCTTGGTGTAAAGATTGTGAGGATTGAAGTAAACAATACATCCAAAATGCCTCGTAAGGAGCACGGCGCTTGCATTGTCGGGTGTAACTGTCATCCGAGATGCGAGCTTGAGCAGAGCTTGTATTCATGGCAACGACTGTGGGAGGCGGTCATTCGCCATGATTCCGAGCCTGGCGCCGCAGCATAAAGGGCAGTCGCGACTGCTGCCTCTCGCTACAGAAGTGCCCAGAGAGGTACAGGCTGCATTCTTCTTTAAGATTCTTTTAAGGAAAAAGTGTTATTTTATCATTTTTCTTAACCTTCACACCGAAGGCATTCTCTCCCTAAAAAGAAGTGTAAAGTATTTTCAAAAATGGTTCTTAGAAGGTTTATTTTGCTAGGATTCTTGCCCTGTGGCTGGGCGTTCTACTTGGGACAATATATAAGGTCAAGTAGCAGTGTATTCGTTTTGAGTTCTTCCGGACAGATACCAGCTCTCGATTATTTATGCAATAAGCAGGCTTAGTCCTATAATACACTAGCTTTATGCTGGCGTATGTGTTTCCATAAACGACTTTTTCCCTATCTCACTGTTTAGTATTTATAGAAATGAATGTGTTACTGCTGATGATTAAAACTAGTAAGTGTAGAAAGGAGGATTTTAATGGTATCAAAGGCTTGCTCTGTCACCATGTCTCTCTTCTTATTCATCATTTCCCCCTTTTTTTACTTTTAAATCGCAAGAAAGATTATTTTCTGAAACCATTTACTCTGTAAGCCTTAGAAATTAAGAGAAAAGAAACAAAATCTTTTTATGCATAATTTCCGAAAGACAAAGTGGTTAGGGATCAAATGATACAAATTGTATTTCCTTTTTCTAAGGAAACCTTTATAGAGGAAAATATTCTTTCTTTTCCTCACTCACGATTGTTTCGACTGTTCAGGGAATTAAACCTTTAATTTAAGTTTCCGATTTCCCTAACAATCCTTTTCTCATTCTATGAAATCCTGGAGTCAGAAGAGATAAGAATACACGGAACGCTGTTAGAAAGTATTATATTTTTAATGCGAAAAACAAAAATGCAAACAATGACTTTGTCAGGTCAATTCTGGAAAGCAAAATAATCTTTTCCTTTTTTGACAAACGAACATTTTCCTATATGAATAAATCTTAACTCGGTCAAAATTATACCTGTTAAAAAAAAAGCTTAATTGACTGAATCCGTGAAATTTAATCAAGAGCGACCCATGCAGGGGAGCATAAAACGGTTTTGCCCGATTCCTTCCTAGTGTTTTAGGGTGTAAAAACGCAGTTTGTACAACTGCTGTTCCTACTGAATGCATTTGACATCTTAGCAAAAGTTCTCTTCTCAGAATTCATATTTAAGATGGGAAATACGGAAAATATTTAGTATGGAAAATTTTTTTGACATGTGGACTCTGGGGACATGCATTGGCTTTTTCCATAACCCTGCATAACGTCATCTTGACTCAGATTTCTGGCCGGAATAGTGTGAACAGTACCAAGTGTAAAAGTTTCTTTTAAGTCAGAGTAAAGTACGTGAAGAGGCTAAGACCACAATTAAAGCGAAAGACAACACTGGGTTCACATCACACGCTTCCGTTCCTTAAAGCCAGGACACCTCGGGAAACGAATTAAGCTCACTGGGTGTGTGACTCCCTCACTGGGAATATAGGGAGAGTAAAACCCTCCTTCCTTGGTGTAAAGATTGTGAGGATTGAAGTAAACAATACATCCAAAATGCCTCGTAAGGAGCACGGCGCTTGCATTGTCGGGTGTAACTGTCATCCGAGATGCGAGCTTGAGCAGAGCTTGTATTCATAGCAACGACTGTGGGAGGCGGTCATTCGCCATGATTCCGAGCCTGGCGCCGCAGCATAAAGGGCAGTCGCGACTGCTGCCTCTCGCTACAGAAGTGCCCAGAGAGGTACAGGCTGCATTCTTCTTTAAGATTCTTTTAAGGAAAAAGTGTTATTTTATCATTTTTCTTAACCTTCACACCGAAGGCATTCTGTCCCTAAAAAGAAGTGTAAAGTATTTTCAAAAATGGTTCTTAGAAGGTTTATTTTGCTAGGATTCTTGCCCTGTGGCTGGGCGTTCTACTTGGGACAATATATAAGGTCAAGTAGCAGTGTATTCGTTTTGAGTTCTTCCGGACAGATACCAGCTCTCGATTATTTATGCAATAAGCAGGCTTAGTCCTATAATACACTAGCTTTATGCTGGCGTATGTGTTTCCATAAACGACTTTTTCCCTATCTCACTGTTTAGTATTTATAGAAATGAATGTGTTACTGCTGATGATTAAAACTAGTAAGTGTAGAAAGGAGGATTTTAATGGTATCAAAGGCTTGCTCTGTCACCATGTCTCTCTTCTTATTCATCATTTCCCCCTTTTTTTACTTTTAAATCGCAAGAAAGATTATTTTCTGAAACCATTTACTCTGTAAGCCTTAGAAATTAAGAGAAAAGAAACAAAATCTTTTTATGCATAATTTCCGAAAGACAAAGTGGTTAGGGATCAAATGATACAAATTGTATTTCCTTTTTCTAAGGAAACCTTTATAGAGGAAAATATTCTTTCTTTTCCTCACTCAGGATTGTTTCGACTGTTCAGGGAATTAAACCTTTAATTTAAGTTTCCGATTTCCCTAACAATCCTTTTCTCATTCTATGAAATCCTGGAGTCAGAAGAGATAAGAATACACGGAACGCTGTTAGAAAGTATTATATTTTTAATGCGAAAAACAAAAATGCAAACAATGACTTTGTCAGGTCAATTCTGGAAAGCAAAATAATCTTTTCCTTTTTTGACAAACGAACATTTTCCTATATGAATAAATCTTAACTCGGACAAAATTATACCTGTTAAAAAAAAAGCTTAATTGACTGAATCCGTGAAATTTAATCTAAAGCGACCCATGCAGGGGAGCATAAAACGGTTTTGCCCGATTTCTTCTTAGTGTTCTAGGGCGTAAAAACGCAGTTTGTACAACTGCTGTTCCTACTGAATGCATTTGACATCTCAGCAAATGTTCTCTTCTCAGAATTCATATTTAAGATGGGAAATACGGAAAAGATTTAGTATGGAAAATTTTTTTGACATGTGGACTCTGGGGACATGCATTGGCTTTTTCCATAGCCCTGCATGACGTCATCTTGACTGGACTTTCTGGCCTGAATAGTGTGAACAGTACCAAGTGTAAAAGTTTCTTTTAAATCAGAGTAAAGTACATGAAGTGGCTAAGACCACAGCTTGCAGCGAGAGACAGTACTGGGTTCACATCACACGCTTCCGTTCCTTAAAGCCAGGGCACCTCGGGAAACGAATTAAGCTCACTGGGTGTGTGACTCCCTCACTGGGAATATAGGGAGAGTAAAACCCTCCTTCCTTGGTGTAAAGATTGTGAGGATTGAAGTAAACAATACATACAAAATGCCTCGTAAGGAGCACGGCGCTTGCATTGTCGGGTGTAACTGTCATCCGAGATGCGAGCTTGAGCAGAGCTTGTATTCATGGCAACGACTGTGGGAGGCGGTCATTCGCCATGATTCCGAGTCCGGCGCCGCAGCATAAAGGGCAGTCGCGACTGCTGCCTCTCGCTACAGAAGTGCCCAGAGAGGTACAGGCTGCATTCTTCTTTAAGTTTCTTTTAAGGAAAAAGAGGTATTTTATCATTTTTCTTAACCTTCACACCGAAGGCATTCTCTCCCTAAAAAGAAGTGTAAAGTAATTTCAAAAATGGTTCTTAGAAGGTTTATTTTGCTCAGATGCTTCCCCTGAGGCTGGACATACTTCTTGGGACTATATATAAGGTCAAGTAGCAGTGTATTCGTTTTGAGTTCTTCCGGACAGATACCAGCTCTCGATTATTTATGCAATAAGCAGGCTTAGTCCTATAATACACTAGCTTTATGCTGGCGTATGTGTTTCCATAAACGACTATTTCCCTATCTCACAGTTTAGTATTTATAGAAATGAATGTGTTACTGCTGACGATTAAAACTAGTAAGTGTAGAAAGGAGGATTTTAATGGTATCAAAGGCTTGCTCTGTCACCATGTCTCTCTTCTTATTCATCATTTTTCCCTTTTTTTACTTTTAAATCGCAAGAAAGATTATTTTCTGAAACCATTTACTCTGTAAGCCTTAGAAATTAAGAGAAAAGTAACAAAATCTTTTTATGCATAATTTCCGAAAGACAAAGTGGTTAGGGATCAAATGATACAAATTGTATTTCCTTTTTCTAAGGAAACCTTTATAGAGGAAAATATTTTTTCTTTTCCTCACCCACAATTGTTTCGACTGTTCAGGGAATTAAACTTTTAATTTATGTTTCTGATTTCCCTAATAATCCTTTTCTCATTCTATGAAATCCTTGAGTGAGAAGAGATCCCAATACACGGAACGCTGTTAGAAAGTATTATATTTTTAATGCGAAAAACAAAAATGCAAACAATGACTTTGTCAGGTCAATTCTGGAAAGCAAAATAATCTTTTCCTTTTTTGACAAACGAACATTTTCCTATATGAATAAATCTTAACTCTGTCAAAATTATACCTGTTAAAATAAAAGCGTAATTGACTGAATCCGTGAAATTTAATCAAAAGCGACCCATGCAGGGGAGCATAAAACGGTTTTGCCCGATTCCTTCCTAGTGTTTTAGGGTGTAAAAACGCAGTTTGTACAACTGCTGTTCCTACTGAATGCATTTGACATCTTAGCAAAAGTTCTCTTCTCAGAATTCATATTTAAGATGGGAAATACGGAAAATATTTAGTATGGAAAATTTTTTTGACATGTGGACTCTGGGGACATGCATTGGCTTTTTCCATAACCCTGCATAACGTCATCTTGACTAAGATTTCTGGCCGGAATAGT
Organism: Manis pentadactyla; assembly: GCF_030020395.1. Classification (NCBI taxonomy): domain Eukaryota; kingdom Metazoa; phylum Chordata; class Mammalia; order Pholidota; family Manidae; genus Manis; species Manis pentadactyla. The sequence continues at coordinate 28,350 of NW_026645026.1, read as the reverse complement.
GTGAACAGTACCAAGTGTAAAAGTTTCTTTTAAGTCAGAGTAAAGTACATGAAGAGGCTAAGACCACAATTAAAGCGAAAGACAACACTGGGTTCACATCACACGCTTCCGTTCCTTAAAGCCAGGACACCTCGGGAAACGAATTAAGCTCACTGGGTGTGTGACTCCCTCACTGGGAATATAGGGAGAGTAAAACCCTCCTTCCTTGGTGTAAAGATTGTGAGGATTGAAGTAAACAATACATCCAAAATGCCTCGTAAGGAGCACGGCGCTTGCATTGTCGGGTGTAACTGTCATCCGAGATGCGAGCTTGAGCAGAGCTTGTATTCATGGCAACGACTGTGGGAGGCGGTCATTCGCCATGATTCCGAGCCTGGCGCCGCAGCATAAAGGGCAGTCGCGACTGCTGCCTCTCGCTACAGAAGTGCCCAGAGAGGTACAGGCTGCATTCTTCTTTAAGATTCTTTTAAGGAAAAAGTGTTATTTTATCATTTTTCTTAACCTTCACACCGAAGGCATTCTCTCCCTAAAAAGAAGTGTAAAGTATTTTCAAAAATGGTTCTTAGAAGGTTTATTTTGCTAGGATTCTTGCCCTGTGGCTGGGCGTTCTACTTGGGACAATATATAAGGTCAAGTAGCAGTGTATTCGTTTTGAGTTCTTCCGGACAGATACCAGCTCTCGATTATTTATGCAATAAGCAGGCTTAGTCCTATAATACACTAGCTTTATGCTGGCGTATGTGTTTCCATAAACGACTTTTTCCCTATCTCACTGTTTAGTATTTATAGAAATGAATGTGTTACTGCTGATGATTAAAACTAGTAAGTGTAGAAAGGAGGATTTTAATGGTATCAAAGGCTTGCTCTGTCACCATGTCTCTCTTCTTATTCATCATTTCCCCCTTTTTTTACTTTTAAATCGCAAGAAAGATTATTTTCTGAAACCATTTACTCTGTAAGCCTTAGAAATTAAGAGAAAAGAAACAAAATCTTTTTATGCATAATTTCCGAAAGACAAAGTGGTTAGGGATCAAATGATACAAATTGTATTTCCTTTTTCTAAGGAAACCTTTATAGAGGAAAATATTCTTTCTTTTCCTCACTCACGATTGTTTCGACTGTTCAGGGAATTAAACCTTTAATTTAAGTTTCCGATTTCCCTAACAATCCTTTTCTCATTCTATGAAATCCTGGAGTCAGAAGAGATAAGAATACACGGAACGCTGTTAGAAAGTATTATATTTTTAATGCGAAAAACAAAAATGCAAACAATGACTTTGTCAGGTCAATTCTGGAAAGCAAAATAATCTTTTCCTTTTTTGACAAACGAACATTTTCCTATATGAATAAATCTTAACTCGGACAAAATTATACCTGTTAAAAAAAAAGCTTAATTGACTGAATCCGTGAAATTTAATCTAAAGCGACCCATGCAGGGGAGCATAAAACGGTTTTGCCCGATTTCTTCTTAGTGTTCTAGGGCGTAAAAACGCAGTTTGTACAACTGCTGTTCCTACTGAATGCATTTGACATCTCAGCAAATGTTCTCTTCTCAGAATTCATATTTAAGATGGGAAATACGGAAAAGATTTAGTATGGAAAATTTTTTTGACATGTGGACTCTGGGGACATGCATTGGCTTTTTCCATAGCCCTGCATGACGTCATCTTGACTGGACTTTCTGGCCTGAATAGTGTGAACAGTACCAAGTGTAAAAGTTTCTTTTAAATCAGAGTAAAGTACATGAAGTGGCTAAGACCACAGCTTGCAGCGAGAGACAGTACTGGGTTCACATCACACGCTTCCGTTCCTTAAAGCCAGGGCACCTCGGGAAACGAATTAAGCTCACTGGGTGTGTGACTCCCTCCCTGGGAATATAGGGAGAGTAAAACACTCCTTCCTTGGTGTAAAGATTGTGAGGATTGAAGTAAACAATACATACAAAATGCCTCGTAAAGAGCACGGCGCTTGCATTGTCGGGTGTAACTGTCATCCGAGATGCGAGCAAGAGCAGAGCTTGTATCCATGGCAACGATTGTGGGAGGCGGTCATTCGCCATGATTCCGAGCCTGGCGCCGCAGCATAAAGGGCAGTCGCGACTGCTGCCTCTCGCTACAGAAGTGCCCAGAGAGGTACAGGCTGCATTCTTCTTTAAGATTCTTTTAAGGAAAAAGAGGTATTTTATCATTTTTCTTAACCTTCACACCGAAGGCATTCTCGCCCTTAAAAGAAGTGTAAAGTATTTTCAAAAATGGTTCTTAGAAGGTTTATTTTGCTAGGATGCTTTCCCTGTGGCTGGGCATACTACCTGGGGCTATATCTAAGGTCAAGTGGCAGTGTATTCGTTCTGAGTTCTTTCCGGACAGATACCAGCTCTCGATTATTTATTTTCATTAAGCAGGCTTAGTCCTATAATACACTAGCTTTATGCTGGCGTATGTGTTTCCATAAACCACTTTGTCCCTATCTCACACTTTAGTATTTATAGAAATGAATGTGTTACTGCTAACGATTAAAACTAGTAAGTGTAGAAAGGAGGATTATAATGCTATCAAAGGCTTGCTCTGTCACCATGTCCCTCTTATTCATCATTTCTCCCATTTTTTACTTTTAAATCGCAAGAAAGATTATTTTCTGAAACCATTTACTCTGTAAACCGTAGAAATTAAGAGAAAAATAATAAAATCCTTTTATGCATAATTTCCGAAAGACAAAGTGCTTAGGGATCAAATGATACAAATTGTATGTCCTTTTTCGAAGGAATCGTTTATGGGGGAAAATATTCTTTCTTTTCCTCACCCACAATTGTTTCGACTGTTCAGGGAATTAAACTTTTAATTTAACTTTCCGATTTCCCTAACAATCCTTTTCTCATTCTATGAAATCCTGGAGTCAGAAGAGATCCCAACATACGGGACGCCAATAGAAATCATTATGTTATTAATGCCAAAAAGCAAAAATGCAAACAATGACTTTTGTCAGGTGAATTTTGGACAGCAAAATAATCTCTTACTCTTTTGACAAACGAAGATTTTCCTATATGAATAAAACATCACTGTGTTAAAATTATACCTGTTAAAAAAAAAGCTTAATTGACTGAATCCGTGAAATTTAATCTAAAGCGACCCATGCTGGGGAGAATAAAACGGTTTTGCCCGATTTCTTCTTAGTGTTTTAGGGCGTAAAAACGCAGTTTGTACAACTGCTGTTCCTACTGAAAGCATTTGACATCTCAGCAAATGTTCTCTTCTCAGAATTCATATTTAAGATGGGAAATACGGAAAAGATTTAGTATGGAAAATTTTTTTGACATGTGGACTCTGGGGACATGCATTGGCTTTTTCCATAGCCCTGCATGACGTCATCTTGACTGGACTTTCTGGCCTGAATAGTGTGAACAGTACCAAGTGTAAAAGTTTCTTTTAAATCAGAGTAAAGTACATGAAGTGGCTAAGACCACAGCTTGCAGCGAGAGACAGTACTGGGTTCACATCACACGCTTCCGTTCCTTAAAGCCAGGGCACCTCGGGAAACGAATTAAGCTCACTGGGTGTGTGACTCCCTCCCTGGGAATATAGGGAGAGTAAAACCCTCCTTCCTTGGTGTAAAGATTGTAAGGATTGAAGTAAACAATACATACAAAATGCCTCGTAAAGAGCACGGCGCTTGCATTGTCGGGTGTAACTGTCATCCGAGATGCGAGCAAGAGCAGAGCTTGTATCCATGGCAACGATTGTGGGAGGCGGTCATTCGCCATGATTCCGAGCCTGGCGCCGCAGCATAAAGGGCAGTCGCGACTGCTGCCTCTCGCTACAGAAGTGCCCAGAGATGTACAGGCTGCATTCTTCTTTAAGATTCTTTTAAGGAAAAAGAGGTATTTTATCATTTTTCTTAACCTTCACACCGAAGGCATTCTCGCCCTTAAAAGAAGTGTAAAGTATTTTCAAAAATGGTTCTTAGAAGGTTTATTTTGCTAGGATGCTTTCCCTGTGGCTGGGCATACTACCTGGGGCTATATCTAAGGTCAAGTGGCAGTGTATTCGTTCTGAGTTCTTTCCGGACAGATACCAGCTCTCGATTATTTATTTTCATTAAGCAGGCTTAGTCCTATAATACACTAGCTTTATGCTGGCGTATGTGTTTCCATAAACCACTTTGTCCCTATCTCACACTTTAGTATTTATAGAAATGAATGTGTTACTGCTAACGATTAAAACTAGTAAGTGTAGAAAGGAGGATTATAATGCTATCAAAGGCTTGCTCTGTCACCATGTCCCTCTTATTCATCATTTCTCCCATTTTTTACTTTTAAATCGCAAGAAAGATTATTTTCTGAAACCATTTACTCTGTAAACCGTAGAAATTAAGAGAAAAATAATAAAATCCTTTTATGCATAATTTCCAAAAGACAAAGTGCTTAGGGATCAAATGATACAAATTGTATGTCCTTTTTCGAAGGAATCGTTTATGGGGGAAAATATTCTTTCTTTTCCTCACCCACAATTGTTTCGACTGTTCAGGGAATTAAACTTTTAATTTAACTTTCCGATTTCCCTAACAATCCTTTTCTCATTCTATGAAATCCTGGAGTCAGAAGAGATCCCAACATACGGGACGCCAACAGAAATCATTATGTTATTAATGCCAAAAAGCAAAAATGCAAACAATGACTTTTGTCAGGTGAATTTTGGACAGCAAAATAATCTCTTACTCTTTTGACAAACGAAGATTTTCCTATATGAATAAAACATCACTGTGTTAAAATTATACCTGTTAAAAAAAAAGCTTAATTGACTGAATCCGTGAAATTTAATCTAAAGCGACCCAATGCAGGGGAGCATAAAACGGTTTTGCCCGATTTCTTCTTAGTGTTCTAGGGCGTAAAAACGCAGTTTGTACAACTGCTGTTCCTACTGAATGCATTTGACATCTCAGCAAATGTTCTCTTCTCAGAATTCATATTTAAGATGGGAAATACGGAAAAGATTTAGTATGGAAAATTTTTTTGACATGTGGACTCTGGGGACATGCATTGGCTTTTTCCATAGCCCTGCATGACGTCATCTTGACTGGGCTTTCTGGCCTGAATAGTGTGAACAGTACCAAGTGTAAAAGTTTCTTTTAAATCAGAGTAAAGTACATGAAGTGGCTAAGACCACAGCTTGCAGCGAGAGACAGTACTGGGTTCACATCACACGCTTCCGTTCCTTAAAGCCAGGGCACCTCGGGAAACGAATTAAGCTCACTGGGTGTGTGACTCCCTCCCTGGGAATATAGGGAGAGTAAAACCCTCCTTCCTTGGTGTAAAGATTGTGAGGATTGAAGTAAACAATACATACAAAATGCCTCGTAAAGAGCACGGCGCTTGCATTGTCGGGTGTAACTGTCATCCGAGATGCGAGCAAGAGCAGAGCTTGTATCCATGGCAACGATTGTGGGAGGCGGTCATTCGCCATGATTCCGAGCCTGGCGCCGCAGCATAAAGGGCAGTCGCGACTGCTGCCTCTCGCTACAGAAGTGCCCAGAGAGGTACAGGCTGCATTCTTCTTTAAGATTCTTTTAAGGAAAAAGAGGTATTTTATCATTTTTCTTAACCTTCACACCGAAGGCATTCTCGCCCTTAAAAGAAGTGTAAAGTATTTTCAAAAATGGTTCTTAGAAGGTTTATTTTGCTAGGATGCTTTCCCTGTGGCTGGGCATACTACCTGGGGCTATATCTAAGGTCAAGTGGCAGTGTATTCGTTCTGAGTTCTTTCCGGACAGATACCAGCTCTCGATTATTTATTTTCATTAAGCAGGCTTAGTCCTATAATACACTAGCTTTATGCTGGCGTATGTGTTTCCATAAACCACTTTGTCCCTATCTCACACTTTAGTATTTATAGAAATGAATGTGTTACTGCTAACGATTAAAACTAGTAAGTGTAGAAAGGAGGATTATAATGCTATCAAAGGCTTGCTCTGTCACCATGTCCCTCTTATTCATCATTTCTCCCATTTTTTACTTTTAAATCGCAAGAAAGATTATTTTCTGAAACCATTTACTCTGTAAACCGTAGAAATTAAGAGAAAAATAATAAAATCCTTTTATGCATAATTTCCGAAAGACAAAGTGCTTAGGGATCAAATGATACAAATTGTATGTCCTTTTTCGAAGGAATCGTTTATGGGGGAAAATATTCTTTCTTTTCCTCACCCACAATTGTTTCGACTGTTCAGGGAATTAAACTTTTAATTTAACTTTCCGATTTCCCTAACAATCCTTTTCTCATTCTATGAAATCCTGGAGTCAGAAGAGATCCCAACATACGGGACGCCAATAGAAATCATTATGTTATTAATGCCAAAAAGCAAAAATGCAAACAATGACTTTTGTCAGGTGAATTTTGGACAGCAAAATAATCTCTTACTCTTTTGACAAACGAAGATTTTCCTATATGAATAAAACATCACTGTGTTAAAATTATACCTGTTAAAAAAAAAGCTTAATTGACTGAATCCGTGAAATTTAATCTAAAGCGACCCATGCAGGGGAGCACAAAACGGTTTTGCCCGATTTCTTCTTAGTGTTCTAGGGCGTAAAAACGCAGTTTGTACAACTGCTGTTCCTACTGAATGCATTTGACATCTCAGCAAATGTTCTCTTCTCAGAATTCATATTTAAGATGGGAAATACGGAAAAGATTTAGTATGGAAAATTTTTTTGACATGTGGACTCTGGGGACATGCATTGGCTTTTTCCATAGCCCTGCATGACGTCATCTTGACTGGACTTTCTGGCCTGAATAGTGTGAACAGTACCAAGTGTAAAAGTTTCTTTTAAATCAGAGTAAAGTACATGAAGTGGCTAAGACCACAGCTTGCAGCGAGAGACAGTACTGGGTTCACATCACACGCTTCCGTTCCTTAAAGCCAGGGCACCTCGGGAAACGAATTAAGCTCACTGGGTGTGTGACTCCCTCCCTGGGAATATAGGGAGAGTAAAACCCTCCTTCCTTGGTGTAAAGATTGTGAGGATTGAAGTAAACAATACATACAAAATGCCTCGTAAAGAGCACGGCGCTTGCATTGTCGGGTGTAACTGTCATCCGAGATGCGAGCAAGAGCAGAGCTTGTATCCATGGCAACGATTGTGGGAGGCGGTCATTCGCCATGATTCCGAGCCTGGCGCCGCAGCATAAAGGGCAGTCGCGACTGCTGCCTCTCGCTACAGAAGTGCCCAGAGAGGTACAGGCTGCATTCTTCTTTAAGATTCTTTTAAGGAAAAAGAGGTATTTTATCATTTTTCTTAACCTTCACACCGAAGGCATTCTCGCCCTTAAAAGAAGTGTAAAGTATTTTCAAAAATGGTTCTTAGAAGGTTTATTTTGCTAGGATGCTTTCCCTGTGGCTGGGCATACTACCTGGGGCTATATCTAAGGTCAAGTGGCAGTGTATTCGTTCTGAGTTCTTTCCGGACAGATACCAGCTCTCGATTATTTATTTTCATTAAGCAGGCTTAGTCCTATAATACACTAGCTTTATGCTGGCGTATGTGTTTCCATAAACCACTTTGTCCCTATCTCACACTTTAGTATTTATAGAAATGAATGTGTTACTGCTAACGATTAAAACTAGTAAGTGTAGAAAGGAGGATTATAATGCTATCAAAGGCTTGCTCTGTCACCATGTCCCTCTTATTCATCATTTCTCCCATTTTTTACTTTTAAATCGCAAGAAAGATTATTTTCTGAAACCATTTACTCTGTAAACCGTAGAAATTAAGAGAAAAATAATAAAATCCTTTTATGCATAATTTCCGAAAGACAAAGTGCTTAGGGATCAAATGATACAAATTGTATGTCCTTTTTCGAAGGAATCGTTTATGGGGGAAAATATTCTTTCTTTTCCTCACCCACAATTGTTTCGACTGTTCAGGGAATTAAACTTTTAATTTAACTTTCCGATTTCCCTAACAATCCTTTTCTCATTCTATGAAATCCTGGAGTCAGAAGAGATCCCAACATACGGGACGCCAATAGAAATCATTATGTTATTAATGCCAAAAAGCAAAAATGCAAACAATGACTTTTGTCAGGTGAATTTTGGACAGCAAAATAATCTCTTACTCTTTTGACAAACGAAGATTTTCCTATATGAATAAAACATCACTGTGTTAAAATTATACCTGTTAAAAAAAAAGCTTAATTGACTGAATCCGTGAAATTTAATCTAAAGCGACCCATGCAGGGGAGCATAAAACGGTTTTGCCCGATTTCTTCTTAGTGTTTTAGGGCGTAAAAACGCAGTTTGTACAACTGCTGTTCCTACTGAATGCATTTGACATCTCAGCAAATGTTCTCTTCTCAGAATTCATATTTAAGATGGGAAATACGGAAAAGATTTAGTATGGAAAATTTTTTTGACATGTGGACTCTGGGGACATGCATTGGCTTTTTCCATAGCCCTGCATGACGTCATCTTGACTGGGCTTTCTGGCCTGAATAGTGTGAACAGTACCAAGTGTAAAAGTTTCTTTTAAATCAGAGTAAAGTACATGAAGTGGCTAAGACCACAGCTTGCAGCGAGAGACAGTACTGGGTTCACATCACACGCTTCCGTTCCTTAAAGCCAGGGCACCTCGGGAAACGAATTAAGCTCACTGGGTGTGTGACTCCCTCCCTGGGAATATAGGGAGAGTAAAACCCTCCTTCCTTGGTGTAAAGATTGTGAGGATTGAAGTAAACAATACATACAAAATGCCTCGTAAAGAGCACGGCGCTTGCATTGTCGGGTGTAACTGTCATCCGAGATGCGAGCAAGAGCAGAGCTTGTATCCATGGCAACGATTGTGGGAGGCGGTCATTCGCCATGATTCCGAGCCTGGCGCCGCAGCATAAAGGGCAGTCGCGACTGCTGCCTCTCGCTACAGAAGTGCCCAGAGAGGTACAGGCTGCATTCTTCTTTAAGATTCTTTTATGGAAAAGGAGGTATTTTATCATTTTTCTTAACCTTCACACCGAAGGCATTCTCGCCCTTAAAAGAAGTGTAAAGTATTTTCAAAAATGGTTCTTAGAAGGTTTATTTTGCTAGGATGCTTTCCCTGTGGCTGGGCATACTACCTGGGGCTATATCTAAGGTCAAGTGGCAGTGTATTCGTTCTGAGTTCTTTCCGGACAGATACCAGCTCTCGATTATTTATTTTCATTAAGCAGGCTTAGTCCTATAATACACTAGCTTTATGCTGGCGTATGTGTTTCCATAAACCACTTTGTCCCTATCTCACACTTTAGTATTTATAGAAATGAATGTGTTACTGCTAACGATTAAAACTAGTAAGTGTAGAAAGGAGGATTATAATGCTATCAAAGGCTTGCTCTGTCACCATGTCCCTCTTATTCATCATTTCTCCCATTTTTTACTTTTAAATCGCAAGAAAGATTATTTTCTGAAACCATTTACTCTGTAAACCGTAGAAATTAAGAGAAAAATAATAAAATCCTTTTATGCATAATTTCCGAAAGACAAAGTGCTTAGGGATCAAATGATACAAATTGTATGTCCTTTTTCGAAGGAATCGTTTATGGGGGAAAATATTCTTTCTTTTCCTCACCCACAATTGTTTCGACTGTTCAGGGAATTAAACTTTTAATTTAACTTTCCGATTTCCCTAACAATCCTTTTCTCATTCTATGAAATCCTGGAGTCAGAAGAGATCCCAACATACGGGACGCCAATAGAAATCATTATGTTATTAATGCCAAAAAGCAAAAATGCAAACAATGACTTTTGTCAGGTGAATTTTGGACAGCAAAATAATCTCTTACTCTTTTGACAAACGAAGATTTTCCTATATGAATAAAACATCACTGTGTTAAAATTATACCTGTTAAAAAAAAAGCTTAATTGACTGAATCCGTGAAATTTAATCTAAAGCGACCCATGCAGGGGAGCATAAAACGGTTTTGCCCGATTTCTTCTTAGTGTTTTAGGGCGTAAAAACGCAGTTTGTACAACTGCTGTTCCTACTGAATGCATTTGACATCTCAGCAAATGTTCTCTTCTCAGAATTCATATTTAAGATGGGAAATACGGAAAAGATTTAGTATGGAAAATTTTTTTGACATGTGGACTCTGGGGACATGCATTGGCTTTTTCCATAGCCCTGCATGACGTCATCTTGACTGGACTTTCTGGCCTGAATAGTGTGAACAGTACCAAGTGTAAAAGTTTCTTTTAAATCAGAGTAAAGTACATGAAGTGGCTAAGACCACAGCTTGCAGCGAGAGACAGTACTGGGTTCACATCACACGCTTCCGTTCCTTAAAGCCAGGGCACCTCGGGAAACGAATTAAGCTCACTGGGTGTGTGACTCCCTCCCTGGGAATATAGGGAGAGTAAAACCCTCCTTCCTTGGTGTAAAGATTGTGAGGATTGAAGTAAACAATACATACAAAATGCCTCGTAAAGAGCACGGCGCTTGCATTGTCGGGTGTAACTGTCATCCGAGATGCGAGCAAGAGCAGAGCTTGTATCCATGGCAACGATTGTGGGAGGCGGTCATTCGCCATGATTCCGAGCCTGGCGCCGCAGCATAAAGGGCAGTCGCGACTGCTGCCTCTCGCTACAGAAGTGCCCAGAGAGGTACAGGCTGCATTCTTCTTTAAGATTCTTTTAAGGAAAAAGAGGTATTTTATCATTTTTCTTAACCTTCACACCGAAGGCATTCTCGCCCTTAAAAGAAGTGTAAAGTATTTTCAAAAATGGTTCTTAGAAGGTTTATTTTGCTAGGATGCTTTCCCTGTGGCTGGGCATACTACCTGGGGCTATATCTAAGGTCAAGTGGCAGTGTATTCGTTCTGAGTTCTTTCCGGACAGATACCAGCTCTCGATTATTTATTTTCATTAAGCAGGCTTAGTCCTATAATACACTAGCTTTATGCTGGCGTATGTGTTTCCATAAACCACTTTGTCCCTATCTCACACTTTAGTATTTATAGAAATGAATGTGTTACTGCTAACGATTAAAACTAGTAAGTGTAGAAAGGAGGATTATAATGCTATCAAAGGCTTGCTCTGTCACCATGTCCCTCTTATTCATCATTTCTCCCATTTTTTACTTTTAAATCGCAAGAAAGATTATTTTCTGAAACCATTTACTCTGTAAACCGTAGAAATTAAGAGAAAAATAATAAAATCCTTTTATGCATAATTTCCGAAAGACAAAGTGCTTAGGGATCAAATGATACAAATTGTATGTCCTTTTTCGAAGGAATCGTTTATGGGGGAAAATATTCTTTCTTTTCCTCACCCACAATTGTTTCGACTGTTCAGGGAATTAAACTTTTAATTTAACTTTCCGATTTCCCTAACAATCCTTTTCTCATTCTATGAAATCCTGGAGTCAGAAGAGATCCCAACATACGGGACGCCAATAGAAATCATTATGTTATTAATGCCAAAAAGCAAAAATGCAAACAATGACTTTTGTCAGGTGAATTTTGGACAGCAAAATAATCTCTTACTCTTTTGACAAACGAAGATTTTCCTATATGAATAAAACATCACTGTGTTAAAATTATACCTGTTAAAAAAAAAGCTTAATTGACTGAATCCGTGAAATTTAATCTAAAGCGACCCATGCAGGGGAGCATAAAACGGTTTTGCCCGATTTCTTCTTAGTGTTTTAGGGCGTAAAAACGCAGTTTGTACAACTGCTGTTCCTACTGAATGCATTTGACATTTCAGCAAATGTTCTCTTCTCAGAATTCATATTTAAGATGGGAAATACGGAAAAGATTTAGTATGGAAAATTTTTTTGACATGTGGACTCTGGGGACATGCATTGGCTTTTTCCATAGCCCTGCATGACGTCATCTTGACTGGACTTTCTGGCCTGAATAGTGTGAACAGTACCAAGTGTAAAAGTTTCTTTTAAATCAGAGTAAAGTACATGAAGTGGCTAAGACCACAGCTTGCAGCGAGAGACAGTACTGGGTTCACATCACACGCTTCCGTTCCTTAAAGCCAGGGCACCTCGGGAAACGAATTAAGCTCACTGGGTGTGTGACTCCCTCCCTGGGAATATAGGGAGAGTAAAACCCTCCTTCCTTGGTGTAAAGATTGTGAGGATTGAAGTAAACAATACATACAAAATGCCTCGTAAAGAGCACGGCGCTTGCATTGTCGGGTGTAACTGTCATCCGAGATGCGAGCAAGAGCAGAGCTTGTATCCATGGCAACGATTGTGGGAGGCGGTCATTCGCCATGATTCCGAGCCTGGCGCCGCAGCATAAAGGGCAGTCGCGACTGCTGCCTCTCGCTACAGAAGTGCCCAGAGAGGTACAGGCTGCATTCTTCTTTAAGATTCTTTTATGGAAAAGGAGGTATTTTATCATTTTTCTTAACCTTCACACCGAAGGCATTCTCGCCCTTAAAAGAAGTGTAAAGTATTTTCAAAAATGGTTCTTAGAAGGTTTATTTTGCTAGGATGCTTTCCCTGTGGCTGGGCATACTACCTGGGGCTATATCTAAGGTCAAGTGGCAGTGTATTCGTTCTGAGTTCTTTCCGGACAGATACCAGCTCTCGATTATTTATTTTCATTAAGCAGGCTTAGTCCTATAATACACTAGCTTTATGCTGGCGTATGTGTTTCCATAAACCACTTTGTCCCTATCTCACACTTTAGTATTTATAGAAATGAATGTGTTACTGCTAACGATTAAAACTAGTAAGTGTAGAAAGGAGGATTATAATGCTATCAAAGGCTTGCTCTGTCACCATGTCCCTCTTATTCATCATTTCTCCCATTTTTTACTTTTAAATCGCAAGAAAGATTATTTTCTGAAACCATTTACTCTGTAAACCGTAGAAATTAAGAGAAAAATAATAAAATCCTTTTATGCATAATTTCCGAAAGACAAAGTGCTTAGGGATCAAATGATACAAATTGTATGTCCTTTTTCGAAGGAATCGTTTATGGGGGAAAATATTCTTTCTTTTCCTCACCCACAATTGTTTCGACTGTTCAGGGAATTAAACTTTTAATTTAACTTTCCGATTTCCCTAACAATCCTTTTCTCATTCTATGAAATCCTGGAGTCAGAAGAGATCCCAACATACGGGACGCCAATAGAAATCATTATGTTATTAATGCCAAAAAGCAAAAATGCAAACAATGACTTTTGTCAGGTGAATTTTGGACAGCAAAATAATCTCTTACTCTTTTGACAAACGAAGATTTTCCTATATGAATAAAACATCACTGTGTTAAAATTATACCTGTTAAAAAAAAAGCTTAATTGACTGAATCCGTGAAATTTAATCTAAAGCGACCCATGCAGGGGAGCATAAAACGGTTTTGCCCGATTTCTTCTTAGTGTTTTAGGGCGTAAAAACGCAGTTTGTACAACTGCTGTTCCTACTGAATGCATTTGACATTTCAGCAAATGTTCTCTTCTCAGAATTCATATTTAAGATGGGAAATACGGAAAAGATTTAGTATGGAAAATTTTTTTGACATGTGGACTCTGGGGACATGCATTGGCTTTTTCCATAGCCCTGCATGACGTCATCTTGACTGGACTTTCTGGCCTGAATAGTGTGAACAGTACCAAGTGTAAAAGTTTCTTTTAAATCAGAGTAAAGTACATGAAGTGGCTAAGACCACAGCTTGCAGCGAGAGACAGTACTGGGTTCACATCACACGCTTCCGTTCCTTAAAGCCAGGGCACCTCGGGAAACGAATTAAGCTCACTGGGTGTGTGACTCCCTCCCTGGGAATATAGGGAGAGTAAAACCCTCCTTCCTTGGTGTAAAGATTGTGAGGATTGAAGTAAACAATACATACAAAATGCCTCGTAAAGAGCACGGCGCTTGCATTGTCGGGTGTAACTGTCATCCGAGATGCGAGCAAGAGCAGAGCTTGTATCCATGGCAACGATTGTGGGAGGCGGTCATTCGCCATGATTCCGAGCCTGGCGCCGCAGCATAAAGGGCAGTCGCGACTGCTGCCTCTCGCTACAGAAGTGCCCAGAGAGGTACAGGCTGCATTCTTCTTTAAGATTCTTTTATGGAAAAGGAGGTATTTTATCATTTTTCTTAACCTTCACACCGAAGGCATTCTCGCCCTTAAAAGAAGTGTAAAGTATTTTCAAAAATGGTTCTTAGAAGGTTTATTTTGCTAGGATGCTTTCCCTGTGGCTGGGCATACTACCTGGGGCTATATATAAGGTCAAGTGGCAGTGTATTCGTTCTGAGTTCTTTCCGGACAGATACCAGCTCTCGATTATTTATTTTCATTAAGCAGGCTTAGTCCTATAATACACTAGCTTTATGCTGGCGTATGTGTTTCCATAAACCACTTTGTCCCTATCTCACACTTTAGTATTTATAGAAATGAATGTGTTACTGCTAACGATTAAAACTAGTAAGTGTAGAAAGGAGGATTATAATGCTATCAAAGGCTTGCTCTGTCACCATGTCCCTCTTATTCATCATTTCTCCCATTTTTTACTTTTAAATCGCAAGAAAGATTATTTTCTGAAACCATTTACTCTGTAAACCGTAGAAATTAAGAGAAAAATAATAAAATCCTTTTATGCATAATTTCCGAAAGACAAAGTGCTTAGGGATCAAATGATACAAATTGTATGTCCTTTTTCGAAGGAATCGTTTATGGGGGAAAATATTCTTTCTTTTCCTCACCCACAATTGTTTCGACTGTTCAGGGAATTAAACTTTTAATTTAACTTTCCGATTTCCCTAACAATCCTTTTCTCATTCTATGAAATCCTGGAGTCAGAAGAGATCCCAACATACGGGACGCCAATAGAAATCATTATGTTATTAATGCCAAAAAGCAAAAATGCAAACAATGACTTTTGTCAGGTGAATTTTGGACAGCAAAATAATCTCTTACTCTTTTGACAAACGAAGATTTTCCTATATGAATAAAACATCACTGTGTTAAAATTATACCTGTTAAAAAAAAAGCTTAATTGACTGAATCCGTGAAATTTAATCTAAAGCGACCCATGCAGGGGAGCACAAAACGGTTTTGCCCGATTTCTTCTTAGTGTTCTAGGGCGTAAAAACGCAGTTTGTACAACTGTTGTTCCTACTGAATGCATTTGACATCTCAGCAAATGTTCTCTTCTCAGAATTCATATTTAAGATGGGAAATACGGAAAAGATTTAGTATGGAAAATTTTTTTGACATGTGGACTCTGGGGACATGCATTGGCTTTTTCCATAGCCCTGCATGACGTCATCTTGACTGGACTTTCTGGCCTGAATAGTGTGAACAGTACCAAGTGTAAAAGTTTCTTTTAAATCAGAGTAAAGTACATGAAGTGGCTAAGACCACAGCTTGCAGCGAGAGACAGTACTGGGTTCACATCACACGCTTCCGTTCCTTAAAGCCAGGGCACCTCGGGAAACGAATTAAGCTCACTGGGTGTGTGACTCCCTCCCTGGGAATATAGGGAGAGTAAAACCCTCCTTCCTTGGTGTAAAGATTGTGAGGATTGAAGTAAACAATACATACAAAATGCCTCGTAAAGAGCACGGCGCTTGCATTGTCGGGTGTAACTGTCATCCGAGATGCGAGCAAGAGCAGAGCTTGTATCCATGGCAACGATTGTGGGAGGCGGTCATTCGCCATGATTCCGAGCCTGGCGCCGCAGCATAAAGGGCAGTCGCGACTGCTGCCTCTCGCTACAGAAGTGCCCAGAGAGGTACAGGCTGCATTCTTCTTTAAGATTCTTTTAAGGAAAAAGAGGTATTTTATCATTTTTCTTAACCTTCACACCGAAGGCATTCTCGCCCTTAAAAGAAGTGTAAAGTATTTTCAAAAATGGTTCTTAGAAGGTTTATTTTGCTAGGATGCTTTCCCTGTGGCTGGGCATACTACCTGGGGCTATATCTAAGGTCAAGTGGCAGTGTATTCGTTCTGAGTTCTTTCCGGACAGATACCAGCTCTCGATTATTTATTTTCATTAAGCAGGCTTAGTCCTATAATACACTAGCTTTATGCTGGCGTATGTGTTTCCATAAACCACTTTGTCCCTATCTCACACTTTAGTATTTATAGAAATGAATGTGTTACTGCTAACGATTAAAACTAGTAAGTGTAGAAAGGAGGATTATAATGCTATCAAAGGCTTGCTCTGTCACCATGTCCCTCTTATTCATCATTTCTCCCATTTTTTACTTTTAAATCGCAAGAAAGATTATTTTCTGAAACCATTTACTCTGTAAACCGTAGAAATTAAGAGAAAAATAATAAAATCCTTTTATGCATAATTTCCGAAAGACAAAGTGCTTAGGGATCAAATGATACAAATTGTATGTCCTTTTTCGAAGGAATCGTTTATGGGGGAAAATATTCTTTCTTTTCCTCACCCACAATTGTTTCGACTGTTCAGGGAATTAAACTTTTAATTTAACTTTCCGATTTCCCTAACAATCCTTTTCTCATTCTATGAAATCCTGGAGTCAGAAGAGATCCCAACATACGGGACGCCAATAGAAATCATTATGTTATTAATGCCAAAAAGCAAAAATGCAAACAATGACTTTTGTCAGGTGAATTTTGGACAGCAAAATAATCTCTTACTCTTTTGACAAACGAAGATTTTCCTATATGAATAAAACATCACTGTGTTAAAATTATACCTGTTAAAAAAAAAGCTTAATTGACTGAATCCGTGAAATTTAATCTAAAGCGACCCATGCAGGGGAGCATAAAACGGTTTTGCCCGATTTCTTCTTAGTGTTTTAGGGCGTAAAAACGCAGTTTGTACAACTGCTGTTCCTACTGAATGCATTTGACATCTCAGCAAATGTTCTCTTCTCAGAATTCATATTTAAGATGGGAAATACGGAAAAGATTTAGTATGGAAAATTTTTTTGACATGTGGACTCTGGGGACATGCATTGGCTTTTTCCATAGCCCTGCATGACGTCATCTTGACTGGACTTTCTGGCCTGAATAGTGTGAACAGTACCAAGTGTAAAAGTTTCTTTTAAATCAGAGTAAAGTACATGAAGTGGCTAAGACCACAGCTTGCAGCGAGAGACAGTACTGGGTTCACATCACACGCTTCCGTTCCTTAAAGCCAGGGCACCTCGGGAAACGAATTAAGCTCACTGGGTGTGTGACTCCCTCCCTGGGAATATAGGGAGAGTAAAACCCTCCTTCCTTGGTGTAAAGATTGTGAGGATTGAAGTAAACAATACATACAAAATGCCTCGTAAAGAGCACGGCGCTTGCATTGTCGGGTGTAACTGTCATCCGAGATGCGAGCAAGAGCAGAGCTTGTATCCATGGCAACGATTGTGGGAGGCGGTCATTCGCCATGATTCCGAGCCTGGCGCCGCAGCATAAAGGGCAGTCGCGACTGCTGCCTCTCGCTACAGAAGTGCCCAGAGAGGTACAGGCTGCATTCTTCTTTAAGATTCTTTTATGGAAAAGGAGGTATTTTATCATTTTTCTTAACCTTCACACCGAAGGCATTCTCGCCCTTAAAAGAAGTGTAAAGTATTTTCAAAAATGGTTCTTAGAAGGTTTATTTTGCTAGGATGCTTTCCCTGTGGCTGGGCATACTACCTGGGGCTATATATAAGGTCAAGTGGCAGTGTATTCGTTCTGAGTTCTTTCCGGACAGATACCAGCTCTCGATTATTTATTTTCATTAAGCAGGCTTAGTCCTATAATACACTAGCTTTATGCTGGCGTATGTGTTTCCATAAACCACTTTGTCCCTATCTCACACTTTAGTATTTATAGAAATGAATGTGTTACTGCTAACGATTAAAACTAGTAAGTGTAGAAAGGAGGATTATAATGCTATCAAAGGCTTGCTCTGTCACCATGTCCCTCTTATTCATCATTTCTCCCATTTTTTACTTTTAAATCGCAAGAAAGATTATTTTCTGAAACCATTTACTCTGTAAACCGTAGAAATTAAGAGAAAAATAATAAAATCCTTTTATGCATAATTTCCGAAAGACAAAGTGCTTAGGGATCAAATGATACAAATTGTATGTCCTTTTTCGAAGGAATCGTTTATGGGGGAAAATATTCTTTCTTTTCCTCACCCACAATTGTTTCGACTGTTCAGGGAATTAAACTTTTAATTTAACTTTCCGATTTCCCTAACAATCCTTTTCTCATTCTATGAAATCCTGGAGTCAGAAGAGATCCCAACATACGGGACGCCAATAGAAATCATTATGTTATTAATGCCAAAAAGCAAAAATGCAAACAATGACTTTTGTCAGGTGAATTTTGGACAGCAAAATAATCTCTTACTCTTTTGACAAACGAAGATTTTCCTATATGAATAAAACATCACTGTGTTAAAATTATACCTGTTAAAAAAAAAGCTTAATTGACTGAATCCGTGAAATTTAATCTAAAGCGACCCATGCAGGGGAGCATAAAACGGTTTTGCCCGATTTCTTCTTAGTGTTTTAGGGTGTAAAAACGCAGTTTGTACAACTGCTGTTCCTACTGAATGCATTTGACATCTCAGCAAATGTTATCTTCTCAGAATTCATATTTAAGATGGGAAATACGGAAAAGATTTAGTATGGAAAATTTTTTTGACATGTGGACTCTGGGGACATGCATTGGCTTTTTCCATAGCCCTGCATGACGTCATCTTGACTGGGCTTTCTGGCCTGAATAGTGTGAACAGTACCAAGTGTAAAAGTTTCTTTTAAATCAGAGTAAAGTACATGAAGTGGCTAAGACCACAGCTTGCAGCGAGAGACAGTACTGGGTTCACATCACACGCTTCCGTTCCTTAAAGCCAGGGCACCTCGGGAAACGAATTAAGCTCACTGGGTGTGTGACTCCCTCCCTGGGAATATAGGGAGAGTAAAACCCTCCTTCCTTGGTGTAAAGATTGTGAGGATTGAAGTAAACAATACATACAAAATGCCTCGTAAAGAGCACGGCGCTTGCATTGTCGGGTGTAACTGTCATCCGAGATGCGAGCAAGAGCAGAGCTTGTATCCATGGCAACGATTGTGGGAGGCGGTCATTCGCCATGATTCCGAGCCTGGCGCCGCAGCATAAAGGGCAGTCGCGACTGCTGCCTCTCGCTACAGAAGTGCCCAGAGAGGTACAGGCTGCATTCTTCTTTAAGATTCTTTTAAGGAAAAAGAGGTATTTTATCATTTTTCTTAACCTTCACACCGAAGGCATTCTCGCCCTTAAAAGAAGTGTAAAGTATTTTCAAAAATGGTTCTTAGAAGGTTTATTTTGCTAGGATGCTTTCCCTGTGGCTGGGCATACTACCTGGGGCTATATCTAAGGTCAAGTGGCAGTGTATTCGTTCTGAGTTCTTTCCGGACAGATACCAGCTCTCGATTATTTATTTTCATTAAGCAGGCTTAGTCCTATAATACACTAGCTTTATGCTGGCGTATGTGTTTCCATAAACCACTTTGTCCCTATCTCACACTTTAGTATTTATAGAAATGAATGTGTTACTGCTAACGATTAAAACTAGTAAGTGTAGAAAGGAGGATTATAATGCTATCAAAGGCTTGCTCTGTCACCATGTCCCTCTTATTCACCATTTCTCCCATTTTTTACTTTTAAATCGCAAGAAAGATTATTTTCTGAAACCATTTACTCTGTAAACCGTAGAAATTAAGAGAAAAATAATAAAATCCTTTTATGCATAATTTCCGAAAGACAAAGTGCTTAGGGATCAAATGATACAAATTGTATGTCCTTTTTCGAAGGAATCGTTTATGGGGGAAAATATTCTTTCTTTTCCTCACCCACAATTGTTTCGACTGTTCAGGGAATTAAACTTTTAATTTAACTTTCCGACTTCCCTAACAATCCTTTTCTCATTCTATGAAATCCTGGAGTCAGAAGAGATCCCAACATACGGGACGCCAATAGAAATCATTATGTTATTAATGCCAAAAAGCAAAAATGCAAACAATGACTTTTGTCAGGTGAATTTTGGACAGCAAAATAATCTCTTACTCTTTTGACAAACGAAGATTTTCCTATATGAATAAAACATCACTGTGTTAAAATTATACCTGTTAAAAAAAAAGCTTAATTGACTGAATCCGTGAAATTTAATCTAAAGCGACCCATGCAGGGGAGCATAAAACGGTTTTGCCCGATTTCTTCTTAGTGTTTTAGGGCGTAAAAACGCAGTTTGTACAACTGCTGTTCCTACTGAATGCATTTGACATCTCAGCAAATGTTCTCTTCTCAGAATTCATATTTAAGATGGGAAATACGGAAAAGATTTAGTATGGAAAATTTTTTTGACATGTGGACTCTGGGGACATGCATTGGCTTTTTCCATAGCCCTGCATGACGTCATCTTGACTGGACTTTCTGGCCTGAATAGTGTGAACAGTACCAAGTGTAAAAGTTTCTTTTAAATCAGAGTAAAGTACATGAAGTGGCTAAGACCACAGCTTGCAGCGAGAGACAGTACTGGGTTCACATCACACGCTTCCGTTCCTTAAAGCCAGGGCACCTCGGGAAACGAATTAAGCTCACTGGGTGTGTGACTCCCTCCCTGGGAATATAGGGAGAGTAAAACCCTCCTTCCTTGGTGTAAAGATTGTGAGGATTGAAGTAAACAATACATACAAAATGCCTCGTAAAGAGCACGGCGCTTGCATTGTCGGGTGTAACTGTCATCCGAGATGCGAGCAAGAGCAGAGCTTGTATCCATGGCAACGATTGTGGGAGGCGGTCATTCGCCATGATTCCGAGCCTGGCGCCGCAGCATAAAGGGCAGTCGCGACTGCTGCCTCTCGCTACAGAAGTGCCCAGAGAGGTACAGGCTGCATTCTTCTTTAAGATTCTTTTATGGAAAAGGAGGTATTTTATCATTTTTCTTAACCTTCACACCGAAGGCATTCTCGCCCTTAAAAGAAGTGTAAAGTATTTTCAAAAATGGTTCTTAGAAGGTTTATTTTGCTAGGATGCTTTCCCTGTGGCTGGGCATACTACCTGGGGCTATATATAAGGTCAAGTGGCAGTGTATTCGTTCTGAGTTCTTTCCGGACAGATACCAGCTCTCGATTATTTATTTTCATTAAGCAGGCTTAGTCCTATAATACACTAGCTTTATGCTGGCGTATGTGTTTCCATAAACCACTTTGTCCCTATCTCACACTTTAGTATTTATAGAAATGAATGTGTTACTGCTAACGATTAAAACTAGTAAGTGTAGAAAGGAGGATTATAATGCTATCAAAGGCTTGCTCTGTCACCATGTCCCTCTTATTCATCATTTCTCCCATTTTTTACTTTTAAATCGCAAGAAAGATTATTTTCTGAAACCATTTACTCTGTAAACCGTAGAAATTAAGAGAAAAATAATAAAATCCTTTTATGCATAATTTCCGAAAGACAAAGTGCTTAGGGATCAAATGATACAAATTGTATGTCCTTTTTCGAAGGAATCGTTTATGGGGGAAAATATTCTTTCTTTTCCTCACCCACAATTGTTTCGACTGTTCAGGGAATTAAACTTTTAATTTAACTTTCCGACTTCCCTAACAATCCTTTTCTCATTCTATGAAATCCTGGAGTCAGAAGAGATCCCAACATACGGGACGCCAATAGAAATCATTATGTTATTAATGCCAAAAAGCAAAAATGCAAACAATGACTTTTGTCAGGTGAATTTTGGACAGCAAAATAATCTCTTACTCTTTTGACAAACGAAGATTTTCCTATATGAATAAAACATCACTGTGTTAAAATTATACCTGTTAAAAAAAAAGCTTAATTGACTGAATCCGTGAAATTTAATCTAAAGCGACCCATGCAGGGGAGCATAAAACGGTTTTGCCCGATTTCTTCTTAGTGTTTTAGGGCGTAAAAACGCAGTTTGTACAACTGCTGTTCCTACTGAATGCATTTGACATCTCAGCAAATGTTCTCTTCTCAGAATTCATATTTAAGATGGGAAATACGGAAAAGATTTAGTATGGAAAATTTTTTTGACATGTGGACTCTGGGGACATGCATTGGCTTTTTCCATAGCCCTGCATGACGTCATCTTGACTGGACTTTCTGGCCTGAATAGTGTGAACAGTACCAAGTGTAAAAGTTTCTTTTAAATCAGAGTAAAGTACATGAAGTGGCTAAGACCACAGCTTGCAGCGAGAGACAGTACTGGGTTCACATCACACGCTTCCGTTCCTTAAAGCCAGGGCACCTCGGGAAACGAATTAAGCTCACTGGGTGTGTGACTCCCTCCCTGGGAATATAGGGAGAGTAAAACCCTCCTTCCTTGGTGTAAAGATTGTGAGGATTGAAGTAAACAATACATACAAAATGCCTCGTAAAGAGCACGGCGCTTGCATTGTCGGGTGTAACTGTCATCCGAGATGCGAGCAAGAGCAGAGCTTGTATCCATGGCAACGATTGTGGGAGGCGGTCATTCGCCATGATTCCGAGCCTGGCGCCGCAGCATAAAGGGCAGTCGCGACTGCTGCCTCTCGCTACAGAAGTGCCCAGAGAGGTACAGGCTGCATTCTTCTTTAAGATTCTTTTATGGAAAAGGAGGTATTTTATCATTTTTCTTAACCTTCACACCGAAGGCATTCTCGCCCTTAAAAGAAGTGTAAAGTATTTTCAAAAATGGTTCTTAGAAGGTTTATTTTGCTAGGATGCTTTCCCTGTGGCTGGGCATACTACCTGGGGCTATATATAAGGTCAAGTGGCAGTGTATTCGTTCTGAGTTCTTTCCGGACAGATACCAGCTCTCGATTATTTATTTTCATTAAGCAGGCTTAGTCCTATAATACACTAGCTTTATGCTGGCGTATGTGTTTCCATAAACCACTTTGTCCCTATCTCACACTTTAGTATTTATAGAAATGAATGTGTTACTGCTAACGATTAAAACTAGTAAGTGTAGAAAGGAGGATTATAATGCTATCAAAGGCTTGCTCTGTCACCATGTCCCTCTTATTCATCATTTCTCCCATTTTTTACTTTTAAATCGCAAGAAAGATTATTTTCTGAAACCATTTACTCTGTAAACCGTAGAAATTAAGAGAAAAATAATAAAATCCTTTTATGCATAATTTCCGAAAGACAAAGTGCTTAGGGATCAAATGATACAAATTGTATGTCCTTTTTCGAAGGAATCGTTTATGGGGGAAAATATTCTTTCTTTTCCTCACCCACAATTGTTTCGACTGTTCAGGGAATTAAACTTTTAATTTAACTTTCCGATTTCCCTAACAATCCTTTTCTCATTCTATGAAATCCTGGAGTCAGAAGAGATCCCAACATACGGGACGCCAATAGAAATCATTATGTTATTAATGCCAAAAAGCAAAAATGCAAACAATGACTTTTGTCAGGTGAATTTTGGACAGCAAAATAATCTCTTACTCTTTTGACAAACGAAGATTTTCCTATATGAATAAAACATCACTGTGTTAAAATTATACCTGTTAAAAAAAAAGCTTAATTGACTGAATCCGTGAAATTTAATCTAAAGCGACCCATGCAGGGGAGCATAAAACGGTTTTGCCCGATTTCTTCTTAGTGTTTTAGGGCGTAAAAACGCAGTTTGTACAACTGCTGTTCCTACTGAATGCATTTGACATCTCAGCAAATGTTCTCTTCTCAGAATTCATATTTAAGATGGGAAATACGGAAAAGATTTAGTATGGAAAATTTTTTTGACATGTGGACTCTGGGGACATGCATTGGCTTTTTCCATAGCCCTGCATGACGTCATCTTGACTGGACTTTCTGGCCTGAATAGTGTGAACAGTACCAAGTGTAAAAGTTTCTTTTAAATCAGAGTAAAGTACATGAAGTGGCTAAGACCACAGCTTGCAGCGAGAGACAGTACTGGGTTCACATCACACGCTTCCGTTCCTTAAAGCCAGGGCACCTCGGGAAACGAATTAAGCTCACTGGGTGTGTGACTCCCTCCCTGGGAATATAGGGAGAGTAAAACCCTCCTTCCTTGGTGTAAAGATTGTGAGGATTGAAGTAAACAATACATACAAAATGCCTCGTAAAGAGCACGGCGCTTGCATTGTCGGGTGTAACTGTCATCCGAGATGCGAGCAAGAGCAGAGCTTGTATCCATGGCAACGATTGTGGGAGGCGGTCATTCGCCATGATTCCGAGCCTGGCGCCGCAGCATAAAGGGCAGTCGCGACTGCTGCCTCTCGCTACAGAAGTGCCCAGAGAGGTACAGGCTGCATTCTTCTTTAAGATTCTTTTAAGGAAAAAGAGGTATTTTATCATTTTTCTTAACCTTCACACCGAAGGCATTCTCGCCCTTAAAAGAAGTGTAAAGTATTTTCAAAAATGGTTCTTAGAAGGTTTATTTTG
This sequence comes from Manis pentadactyla, assembly GCF_030020395.1. NCBI lineage: Eukaryota > Metazoa > Chordata > Mammalia > Pholidota > Manidae > Manis > Manis pentadactyla. Next base: position 4,000 of record NW_026645026.1, on the reverse strand, counting down.
CTAGGATGCTTTCCCTGTGGCTGGGCATACTACCTGGGGCTATATCTAAGGTCAAGTGGCAGTGTATTCGTTCTGAGTTCTTTCCGGACAGATACCAGCTCTCGATTATTTATTTTCATTAAGCAGGCTTAGTCCTATAATACACTAGCTTTATGCTGGCGTATGTGTTTCCATAAACCACTTTGTCCCTATCTCACACTTTAGTATTTATAGAAATGAATGTGTTACTGCTAACGATTAAAACTAGTAAGTGTAGAAAGGAGGATTATAATGCTATCAAAGGCTTGCTCTGTCACCATGTCCCTCTTATTCATCATTTCTCCCATTTTTTACTTTTAAATCGCAAGAAAGATTATTTTCTGAAACCATTTACTCTGTAAACCGTAGAAATTAAGAGAAAAATAATAAAATCCTTTTATGCATAATTTCCGAAAGACAAAGTGCTTAGGGATCAAATGATACAAATTGTATGTCCTTTTTCGAAGGAATCGTTTATGGGGGAAAATATTCTTTCTTTTCCTCACCCACAATTGTTTCGACTGTTCAGGGAATTAAACTTTTAATTTAACTTTCCGACTTCCCTAACAATCCTTTTCTCATTCTATGAAATCCTGGAGTCAGAAGAGATCCCAACATACGGGACGCCAATAGAAATCATTATGTTATTAATGCCAAAAAGCAAAAATGCAAACAATGACTTTTGTCAGGTGAATTTTGGACAGCAAAATAATCTCTTACTCTTTTGACAAACGAAGATTTTCCTATATGAATAAAACATCACTGTGTTAAAATTATACCTGTTAAAAAAAAAGCTTAATTGACTGAATCCGTGAAATTTAATCTAAAGCGACCCATGCAGGGGAGCATAAAACGGTTTTGCCCGATTTCTTCTTAGTGTTTTAGGGCGTAAAAACGCAGTTTGTACAACTGCTGTTCCTACTGAATGCATTTGACATCTCAGCAAATGTTCTCTTCTCAGAATTCATATTTAAGATGGGAAATACGGAAAAGATTTAGTATGGAAAATTTTTTTGACATGTGGACTCTGGGGACATGCATTGGCTTTTTCCATAGCCCTGCATGACGTCATCTTGACTGGACTTTCTGGCCTGAATAGTGTGAACAGTACCAAGTGTAAAAGTTTCTTTTAAATCAGAGTAAAGTACATGAAGTGGCTAAGACCACAGCTTGCAGCGAGAGACAGTACTGGGTTCACATCACACGCTTCCGTTCCTTAAAGCCAGGGCACCTCGGGAAACGAATTAAGCTCACTGGGTGTGTGACTCCCTCCCTGGGAATATAGGGAGAGTAAAACCCTCCTTCCTTGGTGTAAAGATTGTGAGGATTGAAGTAAACAATACATACAAAATGCCTCGTAAAGAGCACGGCGCTTGCATTGTCGGGTGTAACTGTCATCCGAGATGCGAGCAAGAGCAGAGCTTGTATCCATGGCAACGATTGTGGGAGGCGGTCATTCGCCATGATTCCGAGCCTGGCGCCGCAGCATAAAGGGCAGTCGCGACTGCTGCCTCTCGCTACAGAAGTGCCCAGAGAGGTACAGGCTGCATTCTTCTTTAAGATTCTTTTATGGAAAAGGAGGTATTTTATCATTTTTCTTAACCTTCACACCGAAGGCATTCTCGCCCTTAAAAGAAGTGTAAAGTATTTTCAAAAATGGTTCTTAGAAGGTTTATTTTGCTAGGATGCTTTCCCTGTGGCTGGGCATACTACCTGGGGCTATATATAAGGTCAAGTGGCAGTGTATTCGTTCTGAGTTCTTTCCGGACAGATACCAGCTCTCGATTATTTATTTTCATTAAGCAGGCTTAGTCCTATAATACACTAGCTTTATGCTGGCGTATGTGTTTCCATAAACCACTTTGTCCCTATCTCACACTTTAGTATTTATAGAAATGAATGTGTTACTGCTAACGATTAAAACTAGTAAGTGTAGAAAGGAGGATTATAATGCTATCAAAGGCTTGCTCTGTCACCATGTCCCTCTTATTCATCATTTCTCCCATTTTTTACTTTTAAATCGCAAGAAAGATTATTTTCTGAAACCATTTACTCTGTAAACCGTAGAAATTAAGAGAAAAATAATAAAATCCTTTTATGCATAATTTCCGAAAGACAAAGTGCTTAGGGATCAAATGATACAAATTGTATGTCCTTTTTCGAAGGAATCGTTTATGGGGGAAAATATTCTTTCTTTTCCTCACCCACAATTGTTTCGACTGTTCAGGGAATTAAACTTTTAATTTAACTTTCCGATTTCCCTAACAATCCTTTTCTCATTCTATGAAATCCTGGAGTCAGAAGAGATCCCAACATACGGGACGCCAATAGAAATCATTATGTTATTAATGCCAAAAAGCAAAAATGCAAACAATGACTTTTGTCAGGTGAATTTTGGACAGCAAAATAATCTCTTACTCTTTTGACAAACGAAGATTTTCCTATATGAATAAAACATCACTGTGTTAAAATTATACCTGTTAAAAAAAAAGCTTAATTGACTGAATCCGTGAAATTTAATCTAAAGCGACCCATGCAGGGGAGCATAAAACGGTTTTGCCCGATTTCTTCTTAGTGTTTTAGGGCGTAAAAACGCAGTTTGTACAACTGCTGTTCCTACTGAATGCATTTGACATCTCAGCAAATGTTCTCTTCTCAGAATTCATATTTAAGATGGGAAATACGGAAAAGATTTAGTATGGAAAATTTTTTTGACATGTGGACTCTGGGGACATGCATTGGCTTTTTCCATAGCCCTGCATGACGTCATCTTGACTGGACTTTCTGGCCTGAATAGTGTGAACAGTACCAAGTGTAAAAGTTTCTTTTAAATCAGAGTAAAGTACATGAAGTGGCTAAGACCACAGCTTGCAGCGAGAGACAGTACTGGGTTCACATCACACGCTTCCGTTCCTTAAAGCCAGGGCACCTCGGGAAACGAATTAAGCTCACTGGGTGTGTGACTCCCTCCCTGGGAATATAGGGAGAGTAAAACCCTCCTTCCTTGGTGTAAAGATTGTGAGGATTGAAGTAAACAATACATACAAAATGCCTCGTAAAGAGCACGGCGCTTGCATTGTCGGGTGTAACTGTCATCCGAGATGCGAGCAAGAGCAGAGCTTGTATCCATGGCAACGATTGTGGGAGGCGGTCATTCGCCATGATTCCGAGCCTGGCGCCGCAGCATAAAGGGCAGTCGCGACTGCTGCCTCTCGCTACAGAAGTGCCCAGAGAGGTACAGGCTGCATTCTTCTTTAAGATTCTTTTAAGGAAAAAGAGGTATTTTATCATTTTTCTTAACCTTCACACCGAAGGCATTCTCGCCCTTAAAAGAAGTGTAAAGTATTTTCAAAAATGGTTCTTAGAAGGTTTATTTTGCTAGGATGCTTTCCCTGTGGCTGGGCATACTACCTGGGGCTATATCTAAGGTCAAGTGGCAGTGTATTCGTTCTGAGTTCTTTCCGGACAGATACCAGCTCTCGATTATTTATTTTCATTAAGCAGGCTTAGTCCTATAATACACTAGCTTTATGCTGGCGTATGTGTTTCCATAAACCACTTTGTCCCTATCTCACACTTTAGTATTTATAGAAATGAATGTGTTACTGCTAACGATTAAAACTAGTAAGTGTAGAAAGGAGGATTATAATGCTATCAAAGGCTTGCTCTGTCACCATGTCCCTCTTATTCATCATTTCTCCCATTTTTTACTTTTAAATCGCAAGAAAGATTATTTTCTGAAACCATTTACTCTGTAAACCGTAGAAATTAAGAGAAAAATAATAAAATCCTTTTATGCATAATTTCCGAAAGACAAAGTGCTTAGGGATCAAATGATACAAATTGTATGTCCTTTTTCGAAGGAATCGTTTATGGGGGAAAATATTCTTTCTTTTCCTCACCCACAATTGTTTCGACTGTTCAGGGAATTAAACTTTTAATTTAACTTTCCGATTTCCCTAACAATCCTTTTCTCATTCTA
>NW_026645025.1:0-37343 GCF_030020395.1 Manis pentadactyla | reverse complement strand
TCTCAAAAGATTCTAACATGTCTCTCTCTCAATGGAGCCTAGAATCTCCCTCTATCTCTCTCATTCTCAAAGGAGCATAGTATTTCTCTCTCTCTCTCTCAAAGGAGACTAGCATTTCTTTCTCTTTCTCTCACATTAGCCTAGCATGTCTCTCTCTCTCTCTCTCTCTCAAAGTAGCCTAGATTCCCTCTCTCTGTTTCTCCCTCTGTCAAAGGAGTCTACCATATCTCTATCTCTCTCTATCAACTGAGCCTGACATCTCTCTCTCCTTATCTCTGTCTCTCAAAGGAGACTAGCATTTCCTCTCTCTCTCAAAGGAGCCTAGCATTTCCCTTTCTCTCTCTCTCTCAAAGTAGCCTAGCATATCTCTCTCTCTATCTCGCAAAGTAGCCTAGAATCTATCTCTCAATCTCTCTTTCTCTCTCTCTCATTCAAGGGATCCTACCGTCTCTCCTTCTCTCTCTGTGTGTCTCTCAAAGGATCCTAGCATCTCTCTCTGTGTGTCTCTCACAAAGGGCTCTGCATACAACTCTGTCTCTCTGTCTCAAAGGATTCCTTCTTGTCTCTCTCTCTCTCTCTCTTTCTCGAGTGTAGCATCTCTCTGTGTCTCTCTCTGTCTGTCAAAGGAGCCTAGCTTCTCTTTCTCTCTCTGTTTCTCCCTCTCTCAAAGTATTCCAGCATGTCTCTCCCTCTCTCTCTCTCTCTCTCAATGCAGCCTAGCATCTCCTTCTGTCTCTCTCATTCTCAATGGATCATAGTATTTCTCTCTCTCTCTCTCTCAAAGGAGACTACCATTTCTCTCTCTCTTTCTCTCACATTAGCCTAGCATGTCCTCTCTCTCTCTCTCTTTCAATGGAGCCTTGGATCTCTTTCTCTGTCTATCTCTCTCTGTCTCTCATGGAGACTAGCATCTCCATCTCTCTCTCTCTCTCTCTCAAAAAAGGCTAGCATCTCTCTCTCTATCTCTCGCTATCTCTCTCAAAGGAGACTAGCATTTCTCTCTCTCTCTTTCAGTGGCGCCTAGCATCGATCCCCCCTCTCTCTCACAAGGAGTCTAGCACCTCTCACTCTCTCAAAGGAGACAGCATCTCTCTCTCTCAAAGGAGCCTAGCATCTCTCTCTCTGTATCTCTCCCTCTCAAAGGAGACTAGCATCTCTCTCTCAAAGGAGCCTTGCATATCTCTCCTCTATCACTCTCTCTCAAAGAGCCTAGCTTCTCAGACTCCCTCTTTCTCTCCTTTATCAAAGGATCCTAGCCTCTCTCTCTCTCCCTCTCTCTCTCTCAAAGGGAGCCTAGCGCCTCCTCTCTCTCTCTCTCACTCTCCCTTTCTCAAAGGAGGGTAGCATCTCTCTCTCTGTCTCTCAATGTTGATTAGTATTTCTCACTCTCTCAAAGGAGACTAGCATCTCTCTCTCTCTCAAAGGAGCCTAGCATCCAACTCTCTCTCTATCTCTCTCTTTCAAAGGACTCTGGCTTCTCTCTCTCTCTCTCTCTCTCTCTCTCTCTCTCTCACTAAGGAACATAGCTTCTATCTCCTACTCTCTCTGTCTCGCTCTCTTTCTCAAAGTAGCCTAGATTCTCTCTCTCTCTTTCTCCCTCTCTCAAAGGAGTCTAGCATGTCTCTATCTCTCTCTATCAGTGGAGATTGGCATCTCTCTCTCTGTATCTCTCTCTCTCAGCGGAGACTAGCATTTCTCTCTGTCTCAAAGGAGCCTAGCATCTCTCTTCTCTCTCTCTCTCTCTCAAAGTAGCCTAGCACATATATATCTCTCTTTTTCTCTCTCTCTCATTCAAGGGAGCCTACCGTCTCTCTCTCCATGTATCTCTCTCTCTCTCTCTCTCAAAGAGCCTAGCATCTCTCTTTCTCTGTCTCTCAAAAACGATCCTTGCATCCAACACTTTCTCTCTCTCAAGGACTCTGGCAGCTGTCTCTCCCTCTCTGTCTAAGGAATGTAGCATCTCTCTCTGTCTCTCCCTCACTCTCAAAGAATAGCTCTCTCTATCTCTCTCCCTCTCTCAAAAGATTCTAACATGTCTCTCTCTCAATGGAGCCTAGAATCTCCCTCTATCTCTCTCATTCTCAAAGGAGCATAGTATTTCTCTCTCTCTCTCTCAAAGGAGACTAGCATTTCTTTCTCTTTCTCTCACATTAGCCTAGCATGTCTCTCTCTCTCTCTCTCTCAAAGTAGCCTAGATTCCCTCTCTCTGTTTCTCCCTCTGTCAAAGGAGTCTACCATATCTCTATCTCTCTCTATCAACTGAGCCTGACATCTCTCTCTCCTTATCTCTGTCTCTCAAAGGAGACTAGCATTTCCCTCTCTCTCTCAAGAGGAGCCTAGCATTTCTCTTTCTCTCTCTCTCTCAAAGTAGCCTAGCATATCTCTCTCTCTATCTCGCAAAGTAGCCTAGAATCTATCTCTCAATCTCTCTTTCTCTCTCTCTCATTCAAGGGATCCTACCGTCTCTCCTTCTCTCTCTGTGTGTCTCTCAAAGGATCCTAGCATCTCTCTCTGTGTGTCTCTCACAAAGGGCTCTTGCATACAACTCTGTCTCTCTCTCTCAAAGGATTCCTTCTTGTCTCTCTCTCTCTCTCTCTTTCTCGAGTGTAGCATCTCTCTGTGTCTCTCTCTGTCTGTCAAAGGAGCCTAGCTTCTCTTTCTCTCTCTGTTTCTCCCTCTCTCAAAGTATTCCAGCATGTCTCTCCCTCTCTCTCTCTCTCTCTCAATGCAGCCTAGCATCTCCTTCTGTCTCTCTCATTCTCAATGGATCATAGTATTTCTCTCTCTCTCTCTCTCAAAGGAGACTACCATTTCTCTCTCTCTTTCTCTCACATTAGCCTAGCATGTCTCTCTCTCTCTCTCTTTCAATGGAGCCTTGGATCTCTTTCTCTGTCTATCTCTCTCTGTCTCTCAATGGAGACTAGCATCTCCATCTCTCTCTCTCTCTCTCTCAAAAAAGGCTAGCATCTCTCTCTCTATCTCTCGCTATCTCTCTCAAAGGAGACTAGCATTTCTCTCTCTCTCTTTCAGTGGCGCCTAGCATCGATCCCCCCTCTCTCTCACAAGGGAGTCTAGCACCTCTCACTCTCTCAAAGGAGACAGCATCTCTCTCTCTCAAAGGAGCCTAGCATCTCTCTCTCTGTATCTCTCCCTCTCAAAGGAGACTAGCATCTCTCTCTCAAAGGAGCCTTGCATATCTCTCCCTCTATCACTCTCTCTCAAAAGAGCCTAGCTTCTCAGACTCCCTCTTTCTCTCTTTATCAAAGGATCCTAGCCTCTCTCTCTCTCCCTCTCTCTCTCTCAAAGGAGCCTAGCGCCTCTCTCTCTCTCTCACTCTCCCTTTCTCAAAGGAGGGTAGCATCTCTCTCTCTGTCTCTCAATGTTGATTAGTATTTCTCACTCTCTCAAAGGAGACTAGCATCTCTCTCTCTCTCAAAGGAGCCTAGCATCCAACTCTCTCTCTATCTCTCTCTTTCAAAGGACTCTGGCTTCTCTCTCTCTCTCTCTCTCTCTCTCTCTCTCTCTCTCAAAGGAGCTTAGCATCTCCCTCTCACTCACTCTCTCTCAGAGGAGCCTAGCATCTCTCTCTGTATCCCTCTATCTCAAGGGAGACTAGCATCTCTCTCTCTCTCCCTCATCTTCACTCTTACGTTCAAAGGAGCCTAGCATCTCTCTCTCTCTATCTCTCTCTCTCCCTCTCAACGGATCCTCGCACCTCTCTCTCTCTCACAAAGAATCCTATCATTCAAATATATATCTCTCTCTCAAAGTAGTCTGACATCTGTATGCCTCTCACTCTAAGGAGCATAGCATCTCTCTTTATTTCTCTCTCAAAGGAGCCTAGCTTCACTCTCTCTTTTTCTCCCTCTCTCAAAGGATCCTAGCATATCTCTCTTTCTCTCTCTCAAAGGTGCATAGCATTTCTCTCTCTCTCTCTCAAAGGAGCCTAGAACCACTCTCTCTCTCTCTTCAATGGAGCATAGCATCTCTCTCTCTCTCTCTCAAAGGAGCCTAGCATCTCTCTCTCTTTCAGTGGCGCCTAGCATCTCCCCCCTCTCTCTCTCACAACGGAGTCTAGCATCTCTCACACTCTCAAAGGAGACAGCATCTCTCTCTCAAAGGAGCGTAGCATATCTCTCTCTGTATCTCTCTCTCTCAAAGGAGCCTTGCATTTCTCTCCCTCTCTCACTCTCTCTCAAAGAGCCTAGCTTCTCAGTCTCTCTTTCTCTCTGTATCAAAGGATCCTAGCCCCTCTCTCTCTCTCCCTCTCTCTCACAAAGGAGACAAGCACCTCTCTCTCACTATCCCTTTCTCAAAGGAGGGTAGCATCTCTCTCTCTCTGTCTTTCAATGTTGCTTAGCATCTCTCTCTCTCTCAAAGGAGAGTAGCATCTCTCTCTCTTTCTCTCTCTCTCAATGGAGCCTTGAATCTCTCTCTCTCTCTCTCCATCATAAAGTAGCCTAGCATCACTCTCTCTCTATTTCTCTCTCTCTCAATGGAGCCTAGAATCTCCCTACCTCCCTCTCTCTCTCTCAAAGGAGCATAGCATCTCTCTCTCTCTCTCTCTCTCTCTCTCTCTCTCTCTCTCTCTCTCAAAGGAGCATGGCTTATCTCTCTCTCTGTCTCAAAGGAGACTAGCATCTGTCTCTGTCTCTCTCAATGTAGCCTAGCATCTCTCTCTCTCTCAAAGGAGCCTAGCATCCAACTCTCTCTCTATCTCTCTCTTTCAAAGGACTCTGGCTTCTCTCTCTCTCTCTCTCTCTCTCTCTCGTCTCTCTCTCTCTCTCTCTCACGAAGGAACATAGCTTCTATCTCCTACTCTCTCTGTCTCGCTCTCTATCTCAAAGTAGCCTAGATTCTCTCTCTCTCTTTCTCCCTCTCTCAAAGGAGTCTAGCATGTCTCTATCTCTCTCTATCAGTGGAGATTGGCATCTCTCTCTCTGTATCTCTCTCTCTCAGAGGAGACTAGCATTTCTCTCTGTCTCAAAGGAGCCTAGCATCTCTCTTCTCTCTCTCTCTCTCTCAAAGTAGCCTAGCACATATATATCTCTCTTTTTCTCTCTCTCTCATTCAAGGGAGCCTACCGTCTCTCTCTCCCTGTCTCTCTCTCTCTCTCTCTCTCTCAAAGAGCCTAGCATCTCTCTTTCTCTGTCTCTCACAAACGATCCTTGCATCCAACACTTTCTCTCTCTCAAAGGACTCTGGCAGCTGTCTCTCCCTCTCTGTCTAAGGAATGTAGCATCTCTCTCTGTCTCTCTCTCTCTCACTCTCAAAGAATAGCTTCTCTCTATCTCTCTCCCTCTCTCAAAAGATTCTAACATGTCTCTCTCTCAATGGAGCCTAGAATCTCCCTCTATCTCTCTCATTCTCAAAGGAGCATAGTATTTCTCTCTCTCTCTCTCAAAGGAGACTAGCATTTCTTTCTCTTTCTCTCACATTAGCCTAGCATGTCTCTCTCTCTCTCTCTCAAAGGAGCCGTGGATCTCTCTCTCTCTCTGTATCTCTATCTCTCTTTCTAAATGGAGCCTAGCATCTCCCTCTCTCCCTCTCTCTCGCTCTCAATGGAGCATAGCATTTCTCCCTCTGTCTCTCTCAAAGGAGACAAGCGCCTCTCTCTCTCTTTCTCTCTCTCTCTTTCTCCAAAGATTCTGGCATCTCTCTGTCTCTCCCTCTCTCTCAAAGTAGTTGTGCATTACTCTCCCTCTCTCTCACACACTCTCTCTCTCTCTCTCAAAGTAGCCTAGATTCCCTCTCTCTGTTTCTCCCTCTGTCAAAGGAGTCTACCATATCTCTATCTCTCTCTATCAACTGAGCCTGGCATCTCTCTCTCCTTATCTCTGTCTCTCAAAGGAGACTAGCATTTCCCTCTCTCTCTCAAAGGAGCCTAGCATTTCTCTTCTCTCTCTCTCTCAAAGTAGCCTAGCATATCTCTCTCTCTATCTCGCAAAGTAGCCTAGAATCTATCTCTCTATCTCTCTCTTTCTCTCTCTCTCATTCAAGGGATCCTACCGTCTCTCCTTCTCTCTCTGTGTGTCTCTCAAAGGATCCTAGCATCTCTCTCTGTGTGTCTCTCACAAAGGGCTCTTGCATACAACTCTGTCTCTCTCTCTCAAAGGATTCCTTCTTGTCTCTCTCTCTCTCTCTCTTTCTCGAGTGTAGCATCTCTCTGTGTCTCTCTCTGTCTGTCAAAGGAGCCTAGCTTCTCTTTCTCTCTGTTTCTCCCTCTCTCAAAGTATTCCAGCATGTCTCTCCCTCTCTCTCTCTCTCTCTCAATGCAGCCTAGCATCTACTTCTGTCTCTCTCATTCTCAATGGATCATAGTATTTCTCTCTCTCTCTCTCTCAAAGGAGACTACCATTTCTCTCTCTCTTTCTCTCACATTAGCCTAGCATGTCTCTCTCTCTCTCTTTCAATGGAGCCTTGGATCTCTTTCTCTGTCTATCTCTCTCTGTCTCTCAATGGAGACTAGCATCTCCATCTCTCTCTCTCTCTCTCTCAAAAAAGGCTAGCATCTCTCTCTCTATCTCTCGCTATTTCTCTCAAAGAAGACTAGCATTTCTCTCTCTCTCTTTCAGTGGCGCCTAGCATTGATCCCCCCTCTCTCTCACAAGGGAGTCTAGCACCTCTCACTCTCTCAAAGGAGACAGCATCTCTCTCTCTCAAAGGAGCCTAGCATCTCTCTCTCTGTATCTCTCCCTCTCAAAGGAGACTAGCATCTCTCTCTCAAAGGAGCCTTGCATATCTCTCCCTCTATCACTCTCTCTCAAAAGAGCCTAGCTTCTCAGACTCCCTCTTTCTCTCTTTATCAAAGGATCCTAGCCTCTCTCTCTCTCCCTCTCTCTCTCTCAAAGGAGCCTAGCGCCTCTCTCTCTCTCTCACTCTCCCTTTCTCAAAGGAGGGTAGCATCTCTCTCTCTGTCTCTCAATGTTGATTAGTATTTCTCACTCTCTCAAAGGAGACTAGCATCTCTCTCTCTCTCAAAGGAGCCTAGCATCCAACTCTCTCTCTATCTCTCTCTTTCAAAGGACTCTGGCTTCTCTCTCTCTCTCTCTCTCTCTCTCTCTCCTCTCTCTCTCTCTCTCTCTCTCTCTCTCTCTCTCTCTCTCTCTCTCTCCCTCAATGGAGCCTAACAGCACTCTCACTCACTCAAAGGATCCTAGCATCTCTCTCTCGCTCTCTCTCTCAAATGAGATTGGCAACTCTCTCTCTCACTCTCTCTTAATAGAGCCTAGCATCTCTCTTTTTCTCTCTCTCTCAAAGGAGCCAGCATCTCTCACTCCCTCTCTCTCTCTCTCTCTCTCAAAGGAGCTTAGCATCTCCCTTTCACTCACTCTCTCTCAGAGGAGCCTAGCATCTCTCTCTGTATCCCTCTATCTCAAGGGAGACTAGCATCTCTCTCTCTCTCCCTCATCTTCACTCTTACGTTCAACGGAGCCTAGCATCTCTCTCTATCTCTCCCTCTCTCTCCCTCTCAACGGATCCTCGCACCTCTCTCTCTCTCACAAAGAATCCTAGCATTCAAATATATATCTCTCTCTCAAAGGAGTCTGACATCTGTATGCCTCTCACTCTAAGGAGCATAGCATCTCTCTTTATTTCTCTCTCAAAGGAGCCTAGCTTCACTCTCTCTTTTTCTCCCTCTCTCAAAGGATCCTAGCATATCTCTCTTTCTCTCTCTCAAAGGTGCATAGCATTTCTCTCTCTCTCTCTCAAAGGAGCCTAGAACCACTCTCTCTCTCTTCAATGGAGCATAGCATCTCTCTCTCTCTCTCTCAAAGGAGCCTAGCATCTCTCTCTCTTTCAGTGGCGCCTAGCATCTCCCCCCTCTCTCTCTCACAACGGAGTCTAGCATCTCTCACACTCTCAAAGGAGACAGCATCTCTCTCTCAAAGGAGCGTAGCATATCTCTCTCTGTATCTCTCTCTCTCAAAGGAGCCTTGCATTTCTCTCCCTCTCTCACTCTCTCTCAAAGAGCCTAGCTTCTCAGTCTCTCTCTTTCTCTCTGTATCAAAGGATCCTAGCCCCTCTCTCTCTCTCCCTCTCTCTCACAAAGGAGACAAGCACCTCTCTCTCACTATCCCTTTCTCAAAGGAGGGTAGCATCTCTCTCTCTCTGTCTTTCAATGTTGCTTAGCATCTCTCTCTCTCTCAAAGGAGAGTAGCATCTCTCTCTCTTTCTCTCTCTCTCAATGGAGCCTTGAATCTCTCTCTCTCTCTCTCCATCAAAAAGTAGCCTAGCATCACTCTCTCTCTATTTCTCTCTCTCTCAATGGAGCCTAGAATCTCCCTACCTCCCTCTCTCTCTCTCAAAGGAGCATAGCATCTCTCTCTCTCTCTCTCTCTCTCTCTCTCTCTCTCTCTGAAAGGAGCATGGCTTATCTCTCTCTCTGTCTCAAAGGAGACTAGCATCCGTCTCTGTCTCTCTCAATGTAGCCTAGCATCTCTCTCTCTCTCAAAGGAGCCTAGCATCCAACTCTCTCTCTATCTCTCTCTTTCAAAGGACTCTGGCTTCTCTCTCTCTCTCTCTCTCTCTCTCTCTCTCTCTCTCTCTCACTAAGGAACATAGCTTATATCTCCTACTCTCTCTGTCTCGCTCTCTATCTCAAAGTAGCCTAGATTCTCTCTCTCTCTTTCTCCCTCTCTCAAAGGAGTCTAGCATGTCTCTATCTCTCTCTATCAGTGGAGATTGGCATCTCTCTCTCTGTATCTCTCTCTCTCAGCGGAGACTAGCATTTCTCTCTGTCTCAAAGGAGCCTAGCATCTCTCTTCTCTCTCTCTCTCTCTCAAAGTAGCCTAGCACATATATATCTCTCTTTTTCTCTCTCTCTCATTCAAGGGAGCCTACCGTCTCTCTCTCCATGTATCTCTCTCTCTCTCTCTCTCAAAGAGCCTAGCATCTCTCTTTCTCTGTCTCTCAAAAACGATCCTTGCATCCAACACTTTCTCTCTCTCAAAGGACTCTGGCAGCTGTCTCTCCCTCTCTGTCTAAGGAATGTAGCATCTCTCTCTGTCTCTCCCTCACTCTCAAAGAATAGCTTCTCTCTATCTCTCTCCCTCTCTCAAAAGATTCTAACATGTCTCTCTCTCAATGGAGCCTAGAATCTCCCTCTATCTCTCTCATTCTCAAAGGAGCATAGTATTTCTCTCTCTCTCTCTCAAAGGAGACTAGCATTTCTTTCTCTTTCTCTCACATTAGCCTAGCATGTCTCTCTCTCTCTCTCTCTCTCAAAGTAGCCTAGATTCCCTCTCTCTGTTTCTCCCTCTGTCAAAGGAGTCTACCATATCTCTATCTCTCTCTATCAACTGAGCCTGACATCTCTCTCTCCTTATCTCTGTCTCTCAAAGGAGACTAGCATTTCCCTCTCTCTCTCAAAGGAGCCTAGCATTTCCCTTTCTCTCTCTCTCTCAAAGTAGCCTAGCATATCTCTCTCTCTATCTCGCAAAGTAGCCTAGAATCTATCTCTCAATCTCTCTTTCTCTCTCTCTCATTCAAGGGATCCTACCGTCTCTCCTTCTCTCTCTGTGTGTCTCTCAAAGGATCCTAGCATCTCTCTCTGTGTGTCTCTCACAAAGGGCTCTTGCATACAACTCTGTCTCTCTGTCTCAAAGGATTCCTTCTTGTCTCTCTCTCTCTCTCTCTTTCTCGAGTGTAGCATCTCTCTGTGTCTCTCTCTGTCTGTCAAAGGAGCCTAGCTTCTCTTTCTCTCTCTGTTTCTCCCTCTCTCAAAGTATTCCAGCATGTCTCTCCCTCTCTCTCTCTCTCTCTCAATGCAGCCTAGCATCTCCTTCTGTCTCTCTCATTCTCAATGGATCATAGTATTTCTCTCTCTCTCTCTCTCAAAGGAGACTACCATTTCTCTCTCTCTTTCTCTCACATTAGCCTAGCATGTCTCTCTCTCTCTCTCTTTCAATGGAGCCTTGGATCTCTTTCTCTGTCTATCTCTCTCTGTCTCTCAATGGAGACTAGCATCTCCATCTCTCTCTCTCTCTCTCTCAAAAAAGGCTAGCATCTCTCTCTCTATCTCTCGCTATCTCTCTCAAAGGAGACTAGCATTTCTCTCTCTCTCTTTCAGTGGCGCCTAGCATCGATCCCCCCTCTCTCTCACAAGGGAGTCTAGCACCTCTCACTCTCTCAAAGGAGACAGCATCTCTCTCTCTCAAAGGAGCCTAGCATCTCTCTCTCTGTATCTCTCCCTCTCAAAGGAGACTAGCATCTCTCTCTCAAAGGAGCCTTGCATATCTCTCCCTCTATCACTCTCTCTCAAAAGAGCCTAGCTTCTCAGACTCCCTCTTTCTCTCTTTATCAAAGGATCCTAGCCTCTCTCTCTCTCCCTCTCTCTCTCTCAAAGGAGCCTAGCGCCTCTCTCTCTCTCTCACTCTCCCTTTCTCAAAGGAGGGTAGCATCTCTCTCTCTGTCTCTCAATGTTGATTAGTATTTCTCACTCTCTCAAAGGAGACTAGCATCTCTCTCTCTCTCAAAGGAGCCTAGCATCCAACTCTCTCTCTATCTCTCTCTTTCAAAGGACTCTGGCTTCTCTCTCTCTCTCTCTCTCTCTCTCTCTCTCTCTCACTAAGGAACATAGCTTCTATCTCCTACTCTCTCTGTCTCGCTCTCTTTCTCAAAGTAGCCTAGATTCTCTCTCTCTCTTTCTCCCTCTCTCAAAGGAGTCTAGCATGTCTCTATCTCTCTCTATCAGTGGAGATTGGCATCTCTCTCTCTGTATCTCTCTCTCTCAGCGGAGACTAGCATTTCTCTCTGTCTCAAAGGAGCCTAGCATCTCTCTTCTCTCTCTCTCTCTCTCAAAGTAGCCTAGCACATATATATCTCTCTTTTTCTCTCTCTCTCATTCAAGGGAGCCTACCGTCTCTCTCTCCATGTATCTCTCTCTCTCTCTCTCTCAAAGAGCCTAGCATCTCTCTTTCTCTGTCTCTCAAAAACGATCCTTGCATCCAACACTTTCTCTCTCTCAAAGGACTCTGGCAGCTGTCTCTCCCTCTCTGTCTAAGGAATGTAGCATCTCTCTCTGTCTCTCCCTCACTCTCAAAGAATAGCTTCTCTCTATCTCTCTCCCTCTCTCAAAAGATTCTAACATGTCTCTCTCTCAATGGAGCCTAGAATCTCCCTCTATCTCTCTCATTCTCAAAGGAGCATAGTATTTCTCTCTCTCTCTCTCAAAGGAGACTAGCATTTCTTTCTCTTTCTCTCACATTAGCCTAGCATGTCTCTCTCTCTCTCTCTCTCAAAGTAGCCTAGATTCCCTCTCTCTGTTTCTCCCTCTGTCAAAGGAGTCTACCATATCTCTATCTCTCTCTATCAACTGAGCCTGACATCTCTCTCTCCTTATCTCTGTCTCTCAAAGGAGACTAGCATTTCCCTCTCTCTCTCAAAGGAGCCTAGCATTTCTCTTTCTCTCTCTCTCTCAAAGTAGCCTAGCATATCTCTCTCTCTATCTCGCAAAGTAGCCTAGAATCTATCTCTCAATCTCTCTTTCTCTCTCTCTCATTCAAGGGATCCTACCGTCTCTCCTTCTCTCTCTGTGTGTCTCTCAAAGGATCCTAGCATCTCTCTCTGTGTGTCTCTCACAAAGGGCTCTTGCATACAACTCTGTCTCTCTCTCTCAAAGGATTCCTTCTTGTCTCTCTCTCTCTCTCTCTTTCTCGAGTGTAGCATCTCTCTGTGTCTCTCTCTGTCTGTCAAAGGAGCCTAGCTTCTCTTTCTCTCTCTGTTTCTCCCTCTCTCAAAGTATTCCAGCATGTCTCTCCCTCTCTCTCTCTCTCTCTCAATGCAGCCTAGCATCTCCTTCTGTCTCTCTCATTCTCAATGGATCATAGTATTTCTCTCTCTCTCTCTCTCAAAGGAGACTACCATTTCTCTCTCTCTTTCTCTCACATTAGCCTAGCATGTCTCTCTCTCTCTCTCTTTCAATGGAGCCTTGGATCTCTTTCTCTGTCTATCTCTCTCTGTCTCTCAATGGAGACTAGCATCTCCATCTCTCTCTCTCTCTCTCTCAAAAAAGGCTAGCATCTCTCTCTCTATCTCTCGCTATCTCTCTCAAAGGAGACTAGCATTTCTCTCTCTCTCTTTCAGTGGCGCCTAGCATCGATCCCCCCTCTCTCTCACAAGGGAGTCTAGCACCTCTCACTCTCTCAAAGGAGACAGCATCTCTCTCTCTCAAAGGAGCCTAGCATCTCTCTCTCTGTATCTCTCCCTCTCAAAGGAGACTAGCATCTCTCTCTCAAAGGAGCCTTGCATATCTCTCCCTCTATCACTCTCTCTCAAAAGAGCCTAGCTTCTCAGACTCCCTCTTTCTCTCTTTATCAAAGGATCCTAGCCTCTCTCTCTCTCCCTCTCTCTCTCTCAAAGGAGCCTAGCGCCTCTCTCTCTCTCTCACTCTCCCTTTCTCAAAGGAGGGTAGCATCTCTCTCTCTGTCTCTCAATGTTGATTAGTATTTCTCACTCTCTCAAAGGAGACTAGCATCTCTCTCTCTCTCAAAGGAGCCTAGCATCCAACTCTCTCTCTATCTCTCTCTTTCAAAGGACTCTGGCTTCTCTCTCTCTCTCTCTCTCTCTCTCTCTCTCTCTCTCAAAGGAGCTTAGCATCTCCCTCTCACTCACTCTCTCTCAGAGGAGCCTAGCATCTCTCTCTGTATCCCTCTATCTCAAGGGAGACTAGCATCTCTCTCTCTCTCCCTCATCTTCACTCTTACGTTCAAAGGAGCCTAGCATCTCTCTCTCTCTATCTCTCTCTCTCCCTCTCAACGGATCCTCGCACCTCTCTCTCTCTCACAAAGAATCCTATCATTCAAATATATATCTCTCTCTCAAAGTAGTCTGACATCTGTATGCCTCTCACTCTAAGGAGCATAGCATCTCTCTTTATTTCTCTCTCAAAGGAGCCTAGCTTCACTCTCTCTTTTTCTCCCTCTCTCAAAGGATCCTAGCATATCTCTCTTTCTCTCTCTCAAAGGTGCATAGCATTTCTCTCTCTCTCTCTCAAAGGAGCCTAGAACCACTCTCTCTCTCTCTTCAATGGAGCATAGCATCTCTCTCTCTCTCTCTCAAAGGAGCCTAGCATCTCTCTCTCTTTCAGTGGCGCCTAGCATCTCCCCCCTCTCTCTCTCACAACGGAGTCTAGCATCTCTCACACTCTCAAAGGAGACAGCATCTCTCTCTCAAAGGAGCGTAGCATATCTCTCTCTGTATCTCTCTCTCTCAAAGGAGCCTTGCATTTCTCTCCCTCTCTCACTCTCTCTCAAAGAGCCTAGCTTCTCAGTCTCTCTTTCTCTCTGTATCAAAGGATCCTAGCCCCTCTCTCTCTCTCCCTCTCTCTCACAAAGGAGACAAGCACCTCTCTCTCACTATCCCTTTCTCAAAGGAGGGTAGCATCTCTCTCTCTCTGTCTTTCAATGTTGCTTAGCATCTCTCTCTCTCTCAAAGGAGAGTAGCATCTCTCTCTCTTTCTCTCTCTCTCAATGGAGCCTTGAATCTCTCTCTCTCTCTCTCCATCATAAAGTAGCCTAGCATCACTCTCTCTCTATTTCTCTCTCTCTCAATGGAGCCTAGAATCTCCCTACCTCCCTCTCTCTCTCTCAAAGGAGCATAGCATCTCTCTCTCTCTCTCTCTCTCTCTCTCTCTCTCTCTCTCTCTCTCTCTAAAGGAGCATGGCTTATCTCTCTCTCTGTCTCAAAGGAGACTAGCATCTGTCTCTGTCTCTCTCAATGTAGCCTAGCATCTCTCTCTCTCTCAAAGGAGCCTAGCATCCAACTCTCTCTCTATCTCTCTCTTTCAAAGGACTCTGGCTTCTCTCTCTCTCTCTCTCTCTCTCTCTCTCTCTCTCTCTCTCTCTCTCTCTCACGAAGGAACATAGCTTCTATCTCCTACTCTCTCTGTCTCGCTCTCTATCTCAAAGTAGCCTAGATTCTCTCTCTCTCTTTCTCCCTCTCTCAAAGGAGTCTAGCATGTCTCTATCTCTCTCTATCAGTGGAGATTGGCATCTCTCTCTCTGTATCTCTCTCTCTCAGAGGAGACTAGCATTTCTCTCTGTCTCAAAGGAGCCTAGCATCTCTCTTCTCTCTCTCTCTCTCTCAAAGTAGCCTAGCACATATATATCTCTCTTTTTCTCTCTCTCTCATTCAAGGGAGCCTACCGTCTCTCTCTCCCTGTCTCTCTCTCTCTCTCTCTCTCTCAAAGAGCCTAGCATCTCTCTTTCTCTGTCTCTCACAAACGATCCTTGCATCCAACACTTTCTCTCTCTCAAAGGACTCTGGCAGCTGTCTCTCCCTCTCTGTCTAAGGAATGTAGCATCTCTCTCTGTCTCTCTCTCTCTCACTCTCAAAGAATAGCTTCTCTCTATCTCTCTCCCTCTCTCAAAAGATTCTAACATGTCTCTCTCTCAATGGAGCCTAGAATCTCCCTCTATCTCTCTCATTCTCAAAGGAGCATAGTATTTCTCTCTCTCTCTCTCAAAGGAGACTAGCATTTCTTTCTCTTTCTCTCACATTAGCCTAGCATGTCTCTCTCTCTCTCTCTCAAAGGAGCCGTGGATCTCTCTCTCTCTCTGTATCTCTATCTCTCTTTCTAAATGGAGCCTAGCATCTCCCTCTCTCCCTCTCTCTCGCTCTCAATGGAGCATAGCATTTCTCCCTCTGTCTCTCTCAAAGGAGACAAGCGCCTCTCTCTCTCTTTCTCTCTCTCTCTTTCTCCAAAGATTCTGGCATCTCTCTGTCTCTCCCTCTCTCTCAAAGTAGTTGTGCATTACTCTCCCTCTCTCTCACACACTCTCTCTCTCTCTCTCAAAGTAGCCTAGATTCCCTCTCTCTGTTTCTCCCTCTGTCAAAGGAGTCTACCATATCTCTATCTCTCTCTATCAACTGAGCCTGGCATCTCTCTCTCCTTATCTCTGTCTCTCAAAGGAGACTAGCATTTCCCTCTCTCTCTCAAAGGAGCCTAGCATTTCTCTTTCTCTCTCTCTCTCAAAGTAGCCTAGCATATCTCTCTCTCTATCTCGCAAAGTAGCCTAGAATCTATCTCTCTATCTCTCTCTTTCTCTCTCTCTCATTCAAGGGATCCTACCGTCTCTCCTTCTCTCTCTGTGTGTCTCTCAAAGGATCCTAGCATCTCTCTCTGTGTGTCTCTCACAAAGGGCTCTTGCATACAACTCTGTCTCTCTCTCTCAAAGGATTCCTTCTTGTCTCTCTCTCTCTCTCTCTTTCTCGAGTGTAGCATCTCTCTGTGTCTCTCTCTGTCTGTCAAAGGAGCCTAGCTTCTCTTTCTCTCTGTTTCTCCCTCTCTCAAAGTATTCCAGCATGTCTCTCCCTCTCTCTCTCTCTCTCTCAATGCAGCCTAGCATCTACTTCTGTCTCTCTCATTCTCAATGGATCATAGTATTTCTCTCTCTCTCTCTCTCAAAGGAGACTACCATTTCTCTCTCTCTTTCTCTCACATTAGCCTAGCATGTCTCTCTCTCTCTCTTTCAATGGAGCCTTGGATCTCTTTCTCTGTCTATCTCTCTCTGTCTCTCAATGGAGACTAGCATCTCCATCTCTCTCTCTCTCTCTCTCAAAAAAGGCTAGCATCTCTCTCTCTATCTCTCGCTATTTCTCTCAAAGAAGACTAGCATTTCTCTCTCTCTCTTTCAGTGGCGCCTAGCATTGATCCCCCCTCTCTCTCACAAGGGAGTCTAGCACCTCTCACTCTCTCAAAGGAGACAGCATCTCTCTCTCTCAAAGGAGCCTAGCATCTCTCTCTCTGTATCTCTCCCTCTCAAAGGAGACTAGCATCTCTCTCTCAAAGGAGCCTTGCATATCTCTCCCTCTATCACTCTCTCTCAAAAGAGCCTAGCTTCTCAGACTCCCTCTTTCTCTCTTTATCAAAGGATCCTAGCCTCTCTCTCTCTCCCTCTCTCTCTCTCAAAGGAGCCTAGCGCCTCTCTCTCTCTCTCACTCTCCCTTTCTCAAAGGAGGGTAGCATCTCTCTCTCTGTCTCTCAATGTTGATTAGTATTTCTCACTCTCTCAAAGGAGACTAGCATCTCTCTCTCTCTCAAAGGAGCCTAGCATCCAACTCTCTCTCTATCTCTCTCTTTCAAAGGACTCTGGCTTCTCTCTCTCTCTCTCTCTCTCTCTCTCTCTCTCCTCTCTCTCTCTCTCTCTCTCTCTCTCTCTCTCTCTCTCTCTCTCTCTCCCTCAATGGAGCCTAACAGCACTCTCACTCACTCAAAGGATCCTAGCATCTCTCTCTCGCTCTCTCTCTCAAATGAGATTGGCAACTCTCTCTCTCACTCTCTCTTAATAGAGCCTAGCATCTCTCTTTTTCTCTCTCTCTCAAAGGAGCCAGCATCTCTCACTCCCTCTCTCTCTCTCTCTCTCTCAAAGGAGCTTAGCATCTCCCTTTCACTCACTCTCTCTCAGAGGAGCCTAGCATCTCTCTCTGTATCCCTCTATCTCAAGGGAGACTAGCATCTCTCTCTCTCTCCCTCATCTTCACTCTTACGTTCAACGGAGCCTAGCATCTCTCTCTATCTCTCCCTCTCTCTCCCTCTCAACGGATCCTCGCACCTCTCTCTCTCTCACAAAGAATCCTAGCATTCAAATATATATCTCTCTCTCAAAGGAGTCTGACATCTGTATGCCTCTCACTCTAAGGAGCATAGCATCTCTCTTTATTTCTCTCTCAAAGGAGCCTAGCTTCACTCTCTCTTTTTCTCCCTCTCTCAAAGGATCCTAGCATATCTCTCTTTCTCTCTCTCAAAGGTGCATAGCATTTCTCTCTCTCTCTCTCAAAGGAGCCTAGAACCACTCTCTCTCTCTCTTCAATGGAGCATAGCATCTCTCTCTCTCTCTCTCAAAGGAGCCTAGCATCTCTCTCTCTTTCAGTGGCGCCTAGCATCTCCCCCCTCTCTCTCTCACAACGGAGTCTAGCATCTCTCACACTCTCAAAGGAGACAGCATCTCTCTCTCAAAGGAGCGTAGCATATCTCTCTCTGTATCTCTCTCTCAAAGGAGCCTTGCATTTCTCTCCCTCTCTCACTCTCTCTCAAAGAGCCTAGCTTCTCAGTCTCTCTCTTTCTCTCTGTATCAAAGGATCCTAGCCCCTCTCTCTCTCTCCCTCTCTCTCACAAAGGAGACAAGCACCTCTCTCTCACTATCCCTTTCTCAAAGGAGTGTAGCATCTCTCTCTCTCTGTCTTTCAATGTTGCTTAGCATCTCTCTCTCTCTCAAAGGAGAGTAGCATCTCTCTCTCTTTCTCTCTCTCTCAATGGAGCCTTGAATCTCTCTCTCTCTCTCTCCATCATAAAGTAGCCTAGCATCACTCTCTCTCTATTTCTCTCTCTCTCAATGGAGCCTAGAATCTCCCTACCTCCCTCTCTCTCTCTCAAAGGAGCATAGCATCTCTCTCTCTCTCTCTCTCTCTCTCTCTCTCTCTGAAAGGAGCATGGCTTATCTCTCTCTCTGTCTCAAAGGAGACTAGCATCCGTCTCTGTCTCTCTCAATGTAGCCTAGCATCTCTCTCTCTCTCAAAGGAGCCTAGCATCCAACTCTCTCTCTATCTCTCTCTTTCAAAGGACTCTGGCTTCTCTCTCTCTCTCTCTCTCTCTCTCTCTCTCTCTCTCTCTCACTAAGGAACATAGCTTCTATCTCCTACTCTCTCTGTCTCGCTCTCTATCTCAAAGTAGCCTAGATTCTCTCTCTCTCTTTCTCCCTCTCTCAAAGGAGTCTAGCATGTCTCTATCTCTCTCTATCAGTGGAGATTGGCATCTCTCTCTCTGTATCTCTCTCTCTCAGCGGAGACTAGCATTTCTCTCTGTCTCAAAGGAGCCTAGCATCTCTCTTCTCTCTCTCTCTCTCTCAAAGTAGCCTAGCACATATATATCTCTCTTTTTCTCTCTCTCTCATTCAAGGGAGCCTACCGTCTCTCTCTCCATGTATCTCTCTCTCTCTCTCTCTCAAAGAGCCTAGCATCTCTCTTTCTCTGTCTCTCAAAAACGATCCTTGCATCCAACACTTTCTCTCTCTCAAAGGACTCTGGCAGCTGTCTCTCCCTCTCTGTCTAAGGAATGTAGCATCTCTCTCTGTCTCTCCCTCACTCTCAAAGAATAGCTTCTCTCTATCTCTCTCCCTCTCTCAAAAGATTCTAACATGTCTCTCTCTCAATGGAGCCTAGAATCTCCCTCTATCTCTCTCATTCTCAAAGGAGCATAGTATTTCTCTCTCTCTCTCTCAAAGGAGACTAGCATTTCTTTCTCTTTCTCTCACATTAGCCTAGCATGTCTCTCTCTCTCTCTCTCTCAAAGTAGCCTAGATTCCCTCTCTCTGTTTCTCCCTCTGTCAAAGGAGTCTACCATATCTCTATCTCTCTCTATCAACTGAGCCTGACATCTCTCTCTCCTTATCTCTGTCTCTCAAAGGAGACTAGCATTTCCCTCTCTCTCTCAAAGGAGCCTAGCATTTCCCTTTCTCTCTCTCTCTCAAAGTAGCCTAGCATATCTCTCTCTCTATCTCGCAAAGTAGCCTAGAATCTATCTCTCAATCTCTCTTTCTCTCTCTCTCATTCAAGGGATCCTACCGTCTCTCCTTCTCTCTCTGTGTGTCTCTCAAAGGATCCTAGCATCTCTCTCTGTGTGTCTCTCACAAAGGGCTCTTGCATACAACTCTGTCTCTCTGTCTCAAAGGATTCCTTCTTGTCTCTCTCTCTCTCTCTCTTTCTCGAGTGTAGCATCTCTCTGTGTCTCTCTCTGTCTGTCAAAGGAGCCTAGCTTCTCTTTCTCTCTCTGTTTCTCCCTCTCTCAAAGTATTCCAGCATGTCTCTCCCTCTCTCTCTCTCTCTCTCAATGCAGCCTAGCATCTCCTTCTGTCTCTCTCATTCTCAATGGATCATAGTATTTCTCTCTCTCTCTCTCTCAAAGGAGACTACCATTTCTCTCTCTCTTTCTCTCACATTAGCCTAGCATGTCTCTCTCTCTCTCTCTTTCAATGGAGCCTTGGATCTCTTTCTCTGTCTATCTCTCTCTGTCTCTCAATGGAGACTAGCATCTCCATCTCTCTCTCTCTCTCTCTCAAAAAAGGCTAGCATCTCTCTCTCTATCTCTCGCTATCTCTCTCAAAGGAGACTAGCATTTCTCTCTCTCTCTTTCAGTGGCGCCTAGCATCGATCCCCCCTCTCTCTCACAAGGGAGTCTAGCACCTCTCACTCTCTCAAAGGAGACAGCATCTCTCTCTCTCAAAGGAGCCTAGCATCTCTCTCTCTGTATCTCTCCCTCTCAAAGGAGACTAGCATCTCTCTCTCAAAGGAGCCTTGCATATCTCTCCCTCTATCACTCTCTCTCAAAAGAGCCTAGCTTCTCAGACTCCCTCTTTCTCTCTTTATCAAAGGATCCTAGCCTCTCTCTCTCTCCCTCTCTCTCTCTCAAAGGAGCCTAGCGCCTCTCTCTCTCTCTCACTCTCCCTTTCTCAAAGGAGGGTAGCATCTCTCTCTCTGTCTCTCAATGTTGATTAGTATTTCTCACTCTCTCAAAGGAGACTAGCATCTCTCTCTCTCTCAAAGGAGCCTAGCATCCAACTCTCTCTCTATCTCTCTCTTTCAAAGGACTCTGGCTTCTCTCTCTCTCTCTCTCTCTCTCTCTCTCTCTCTCTCTCTCTCTCTCTCTCTCTCTCTCTCTCTCCCTCAATGGAGCCTAACAGCACTCTCACTCACTCAAAGGATCCTAGCATCTCTCTCTCGCTCTCTCTCTCAAATGAGATTTTCAACTCTCTCTCTCACTCTCTCTTAATAGAGCCTAGCATCTCTCTTTTTCTCTCTCTCTCAAAGGAGCCAGCATCTCTCACTCCCTCTCTCTCTCTCTCTCTCTCTCAAAGGAGCTTAGCATCTCCCTCTCACTCACTCTCTCTCAGAGGAGCCTAGCATCTCTCTCTGTATCCCTCTATCTCAAGGGAGACTAGCATCTCTCTCTCTCTCCCTCATCTTCACTCTTACGTTCAAAGGAGCCTAGCATCTCTCTCTCTCTATCTCTCTCTCTCCCTCTCAACGGATCCTCGCACCTCTCTCTCTCTCACAAAGAATCCTATCATTCAAATATATATCTCTCTCTCAAAGTAGTCTGACATCTGTATGCCTCTCACTCTAAGGAGCATAGCATCTCTCTTTATTTCTCTCTCAAAGGAGCCTAGCTTCACTCTCTCTTTTTCTCCCTCTCTCAAAGGATCCTAGCATATCTCTCTTTCTCTCTCTCAAAGGTGCATAGCATTTCTCTCTCTCTCTCTCAAAGGAGCCTAGAACCACTCTCTCTCTCTCTTCAATGGAGCATAGCATCTCTCTCTCTCTCTCTCAAAGGAGCCTAGCATCTCTCTCTCTTTCAGTGGCGCCTAGCATCTCCCCCCTCTCTCTCTCACAACGGAGTCTAGCATCTCTCACACTCTCAAAGGAGACAGCATCTCTCTCTCAAAGGAGCGTAGCATATCTCTCTCTGTATCTCTCTCTCTCAAAGGAGCCTTGCATTTCTCTCCCTCTCTCACTCTCTCTCAAAGAGCCTAGCTTCTCAGTCTCTCTTTCTCTCTGTATCAAAGGATCCTAGCCCCTCTCTCTCTCTCCCTCTCTCTCACAAAGGAGACAAGCACCTCTCTCTCACTATCCCTTTCTCAAAGGAGGGTAGCATCTCTCTCTCTCTGTCTTTCAATGTTGCTTAGCATCTCTCTCTCTCTCAAAGGAGAGTAGCATCTCTCTCTCTTTCTCTCTCTCTCAATGGAGCCTTGAATCTCTCTCTCTCTCTCTCCATCATAAAGTAGCCAAGCATCACTCTCTCTCTATTTCTCTCTCTCTCAATGGAGCCTAGAATCTCCCTACCTCCCTCTCTCTCTCTCAAAGGAGCATAGCATCTCTCTCTCTCTCTCTCTCTCTCTCTCTCTCTCTCTCTCTCTCTCTCTCAAAGGAGCATGGCTTATCTCTCTCTCTGTCTCAAAGGAGACTAGCATCTGTCTCTGTCTCTCTCAATGTAGCCTAGCATCTCTCTCTCTCTCAAAGGAGCCTAGCATCCAACTCTCTCTCTATCTCTCTCTTTCAAAGGACTCTGGCTTCTCTCTCTCTCTCTCTCTCTCTCTCTCTCTCTCACGAAGGAACATAGCTTCTATCTCCTACTCTCTCTGTCTCGCTCTCTATCTCAAAGTAGCCTAGATTCTCTCTCTCTCTTTCTCCCTCTCTCAAAGGAGTCTAGCATGTCTCTATCTCTCTCTATCAGTGGAGATTGGCATCTCTCTCTCTGTATCTCTCTCTCTCAGAGGAGACTAGCATTTCTCTCTGTCTCAAAGGAGCCTAGCATCTCTCTTCTCTCTCTCTCTCTCTCAAAGTAGCCTAGCACATATATATCTCTCTTTTTCTCTCTCTCTCATTCAAGGGAGCCTACCGTCTCTCTCTCCCTGTCTCTCTCTCTCTCTCTCTCTCTCAAAGAGCCTAGCATCTCTCTTTCTCTGTCTCTCACAAACGATCCTTGCATCCAACACTTTCTCTCTCTCAAAGGACTCTGGCAGCTGTCTCTCCCTCTCTGTCTAAGGAATGTAGCATCTCTCTCTGTCTCTCTCTCTCTCACTCTCAAAGAATAGCTTCTCTCTATCTCTCTCCCTCTCTCAAAAGATTCTAACATGTCTCTCTCTCAATGGAGCCTAGAATCTCCCTCTATCTCTCTCATTCTCAAAGGAGCATAGTATTTCTCTCTCTCTCTCTCAAAGGAGACTAGCATTTCTTTCTCTTTCTCTCACATTAGCCTAGCATGTCTCTCTCTCTCTCTCTCAAAGGAGCCGTGGATCTCTCTCTCTCTCTGTATCTCTATCTCTCTTTCTAAATGGAGCCTAGCATCTCCCTCTCTCCCTCTCTCTCGCTCTCAATGGAGCATAGCATTTCTCCCTCTGTCTCTCTCAAAGGAGACAAGCGCCTCTCTCTCTCTTTCTCTCTCTCTCTTTCTCCAAAGATTCTGGCATCTCTCTGTCTCTCCCTCTCTCTCAAAGTAGTTGTGCATTACTCTCCCTCTCTCTCACACACTCTCTCTCTCTCTCTCAAAGTAGCCTAGATTCCTTCTCTCTGTTTCTCCCTCTGTCAAAGGAGTCTACCATATCTCTATCTCTCTCTATCAACTGAGCCTGGCATCTCTCTCTCCTTATCTCTGTCTCTCAAAGGAGACTATCATTTCCCTCTCTCTCTCAAAGGAGCCTAGCATTTCTCTTTCTCTCTCTCTCTCAAAGTAGCCTAGCATATCTCTCTCTCTATCTCGCAAAGTAGCCTAGAATCTATCTCTCTATCTCTCTCTTTCTCTCTCTCTCATTCAAGGGATCCTACCGTCTCTCCTTCTCTCTCTGTGTGTCTCTCAAAGGATCCTAGCATCTCTCTCTGTGTGTCTCTCACAAAGGGCTCTTGCATACAACTCTGTCTCTCTCTCTCAAAGGATTCCTTCTTGTCTCTCTCTCTCTCTCTTTCTCGAGTGTAGCATCTCTCTGTGTCTCTGTCTGTCAAAGGAGCCTAGCTTCTCTTTCTCTCTGTTTCTCCCTCTCTCAAAGTATTCCAGCATGTCTCTCCCTCTCTCTCTCTCTCTCTCAATGCAGCCTAGCATCTCCTTCTGTCTCTCTCATTCTCAATGGATCATAGTATTTCTCTCTCTCTCTCTCTCAAAGGAGACTACCATTTCTCTCTCTCTTTCTCTCACATTAGCCTAGCATGTCTCTCTCTCTCTCTTTCAATGGAGCCTTGGATCTCTTTCTCAGTCTATCTCTCTCTGTCTCTCAATGGAGACTAGCATCTCCATCTCTCTCTCTCTCTCTCAAAAAAGGCTAGCATCTCTCTCTCTATCTCTCGCTATCTCTCTCAAAGGAGACTAGTATTTCTCTCTCTCTCTTTCAGTGGCGCCTAGCATCGATCCCCCCTCTCTCTCACAAGGGAGTCTAGCACCTCTCACTCTCTCAAAGGAGACAGCATCTCTCTCTCTCAAAGGAGCCTAGCATCTCTCTCTCTGTATCTCTCCCTCTCAAAGGAGACTAGCATCTCTCTCTCAAAGGAGCCTTGCATATCTCTCCCTCTATCACTCTCTCTCAAAAGAGCCTAGCTTCTCAGACTCCCTCTTTCTCTCTTTATCAAAGGATCCTAGCCTCTCTCTCTCTCCCTCTCTCTCTCTCAAAGGAGCCTAGCGCCTCTCTCTCTCTCTCACTCTCCCTTTCTCAAAGGAGGGTAGCATCTCTCTCTCTGTCTCTCAATGTTGATTAGTATTTCTCACTCTCTCAAAGGAGACTAGCATCTCTCTCTCTCTCAAAGGAGCCTAGCATCCAACTCTCTCTCTATCTCTCTCTTTCAAAGGACTCTGGCTTCTCTCTCTCTCTCTCTCTCTCTCTCTCTCTCTCTCACTAAGGAACATAGCTTCTATCTCCTACTCTCTCTGTCTCGCTCTCTTTCTCAAAGTAGCCTAGATTCTCTCTCTCTCTTTCTCCCTCTCTCAAAGGAGTCTAGCATGTCTCTATCTCTCTCTATCAGTGGAGATTGGCATCTCTCTCTCTGTATCTCTCTCTCTCAGCGGAGACTAGCATTTCTCTCTGTCTCAAAGGAGCCTAGCATCTCTCTTCTCTCTCTCTCTCTCAAAGTAGCCTAGCACATATATATCTCTCTTTTTCTCTCTCTCTCATTCAAGGGAGCCTACCGTCTCTCTCTCCCTGTCTCTCTCTCTCTCTCTCTCTCTCAAAGAGCCTAGCATCTCTCTTTCTCTGTCTCTCAAAAACGATCCTTGCATCCAACACTTTCTCTCTCTCAAAGGACTCTGGCAGCTGTCTCTCCCTCTCTGTCTAAGGAATGTAGCATCTCTCTCTGTCTCTCCCTCACTCTCAAAGAATAGCTTCTCTCTATCTCTCTCCCTCTCTCAAAAGATTCTAACATGTCTCTCTCTCAATGGAGCCTAGAATCTCCCTCTATCTCTCTCATTCTCAAAGGACCATAGTATTTCTCTCTCTCTCTCTCAAAGGAGACTAGCATTTCTTTCTCTTTCTCTCACATTAGCCTAGCATGTCTCTCTCTCTCTCTCTCTCTCAAAGTAGCCTAGATTCCCTCTCTCTGTTTCTCCCTCTGTCAAAGGAGTCTACCATATCTCTATCTCTCTCTATCAACTGAGCCTGACATCTCTCTCTCCTTATCTCTGTCTCTCAAAGGAGACTAGCATTTCCCTCTCTCTCTCAAAGGAGCCTAGCATTTCTCTTTCTCTCTCTCTCTCAAAGTAGCCTAGCATATCTCTCTCTCTATCTCGCAAAGTAGCCTAGAATCTATCTCTCAATCTCTCTTTCTCTCTCTCTCATTCAAGGGATCCTACCGTCTCTCCTTCTCTCTCTGTGTGTCTCTCAAAGGATCCTAGCATCTCTCTCTGTGTGTCTCTCACAAAGGGCTCTTGCATACAACTCTGTCTCTCTCTCTCAAAGGATTCCTTCTTGTCTCTCTCTCTCTCTCTCTTTCTCGAGTGTAGCATCTCTCTGTGTCTCTCTCTGTCTGTCAAAGGAGCCTAGCTTCTCTTTCTCTCTCTGTTTCTCCCTCTCTCAAAGTATTCCAGCATGTCTCTCCCTCTCTCTCTCTCTCTCTCAATGCAGCCTAGCATCTCCTTCTGTCTCTCTCATTCTCAATGGATCATAGTATTTCTCTCTCTCTCTCTCTCAAAGGAGACTACCATTTCTCTCTCTCTTTCTCTCACATTAGCCTAGCATGTCTCTCTCTCTCTCTCTTTCAATGGAGCCTTGGATCTCTTTCTCTGTCTATCTCTCTCTGTCTCTCAATGGAGACTAGCATCTCCATCTCTCTCTCTCTCTCTCTCAAAAAAGGCTAGCATCTCTCTCTCTATCTCTCGCTATCTCTCTCAAAGGAGACTAGCATTTCTCTCTCTCTCTTTCAGTGGCGCCTAGCATCGATCCCCCCTCTCTCTCACAAGGGAGTCTAGCACCTCTCACTCTCTCAAAGGAGACAGCATCTCTCTCTCTCAAAGGAGCCTAGCATCTCTCTCTCTGTATCTCTCCCTCTCAAAGGAGACTAGCATCTCTCTCTCAAAGGAGCCTTGCATATCTCTCCCTCTATCACTCTCTCTCAAAAGAGCCTAGCTTCTCAGACTCCCTCTTTCTCTCTTTATCAAAGGATCCTAGCCTCTCTCTCTCTCCCTCTCTCTCTCTCAAAGGAGCCTAGCGCCTCTCTCTCTCTCTCACTCTCCCTTTCTCAAAGGAGGGTAGCATCTCTCTCTCTGTCTCTCAATGTTGATTAGTATTTCTCACTCTCTCAAAGGAGACTAGCATCTCTCTCTCTCTCAAAGGAGCCTAGCATCCAACTCTCTCTCTATCTCTCTCTTTCAAAGGACTCTGGCTCTCTCTCTCTCTCTCTCTCTCTCTCTCTCTCTCTCTCTCTCTCTCCCTCAATGGAGCCTAACAGCACTCTCACTCACTCAAAGGATCCTAGCATCTCTCTCTCGCTCTCTCTCTCAAATGAGATTGGCAACTCTCTCTCTCACTCTCTCTTAATAGAGCCTAGCATCTCTCTTTTTCTCTCTCTCTCAAAGGAGCCAGCATCTCTCACTCCCTCTCTCTCTCTCTCTATCTCTCAAAGGAGCTTAGCATCTCCCTCTCACTCACTCTCTCTCAGAGGAGCCTAGCATCTCTCTCTGTATCCCTCTATCTCAAGGGAGACTAGCATCTCTCTCTCTCTCCCTCATCTTCACTCTTACGTTCAAAGGAGCCTAGCATCTCTCTCTCTCTATCTCTCTCTCTCCCTCTCAACGGATCCTCGCACCTCTCTCTCTCTCACAAAGAATCCTAGCATTCAAATATATATCTCTCTCTCAAAGGAGTCTGACATCTGTATGCCTCTCACTCTAAGGAGCATAGCATCTCTCTTTATTTCTCTCTCAAAGGAGCCTAGCTTCACTCTCTCTTTTTCTCCCTCTCTCAAAGGATCCTAGCATATCTCTCTTTCTCTCTCTCAAAGGTGCATAGCATTTCTCTCTCTCTCTCTCAAAGGAGCCTAGAACCACTCTCTCTCTCTTCAATGGAGCATAGCATCTCTCTCTCTCTCTCTCAAAGGAGCCTAGCATCTCTCTCTCTTTCAGTGTCGCCTAGCATCTCCCCCCTCTCTCTCTCACAACGGAGTCTAGCATCTCTCACACTCTCAAAGGAGACAGCATCTCTCTCTCAAAGGAGCGTAGCATATCTCTCTCTGTATCTCTCTCTCTCAAAGGAGCCTTGCATTTCTCTCCCTCTCTCACTCTCTCTCAAAGAGCCTAGCTTCTCAGTCTCTCTCTTTCTCTCTGTATCAAAGGATCCTAGCCCCTCTCTCTCTCTCCCTCTCTCTCACAAAGGAGACAAGCACCTCTCTCTCACTATCCCTTTCTCAAAGGAGGGTAGCATCTCTCTCTCTCTGTCTTTCAATGTTGCTTAGCATCTCTCTCTCTCTCAAAGGAGAGTAGCATCTCTCTCTCTTTCTCTCTCTCTCAATGGAGCCTTGAATCTCTCTCTCTCTCTCTCCATCAAAAAGTAGCCTAGCATCACTCTCTCTCTATTTCTCTCTCTCTCAATGGAGCCTAGAATCTCCCTACCTCCCTCTCTCTCTCTCAAAGGAGCATAGCATCTCTCTCTCTCTCTCTCTCTCAAAGGAGCATGGCTTATCTCTCTCTCTGTCTCAAAGGAGACTAGCATCTGTCTCTGTCTCTCTCAATGTAGCCTAGCATCTCTCTCTCTCTCAAAGGAACCTAGCATCCAACTCTCTCTCTATCACTCTCTTTCAAAGGACTCTGGCTTCTCTCTCTCTCTCTCTCTCTCTCTCTCTCTCTCTCTCTCACGAACGAACATAGCTTCTATCTCCTACTCTCTCTGTCTCGCTCTCTATCTCAAAGTAGCCTAGATTCTCTCTCTCTCTTTCTCCCTCTCTCAAAGGAGTCTAGCATGTCTCTATCTCTCTCTATCAGTGGAGATTGGCATCTCTCTCTCTGTATCTCTCTCTCTCAGAGGAGACTAGCATTTCTCTCTGTCTCAAAGGAGCCTAGCATCTCTCTTCTCTCTCTCTCTCTCTCAAAGTAGCCTAGCACATATATATCTCTCTTTTTCTCTCTCTCTCATTCAAGGGAGCCTACCGTCTCTCTCTCCCTGTCTCTCTCTCTCTCTCTCTCTCAAAGAGCCTAGCATCTCTCTTTCTCTGTCTCTCACAAACGATCCTTGCATCCAACACTTTCTCTCTCTCAAAGGACTCTGGCAGCTGTCTCTCCCTCTCTGTCTAAGGAATGTAGCATCTCTCTCTGTCTCTCTCTCTCTCACTCTCAAAGAATAGCTTCTCTCTATCTCTCTCCCTCTCTCAAAAGATTCTAACATGTCTCTCTCTCAATGGAGCCTAGTATCTCCCTCTATCTCTCTCATTCTCAAAGGAGCATAGTATTTCTCTCTCTCTCTCTCAAAGGAGACTAGCATTTCTTTCTCTTTCTCTCACATTAGCCTAGCATGTCTCTCTCTCTCTCTCTCAAAGGAGCCGTGGATCTCTCTCTCTCTCTGTATCTCTATCTCTCTTTCTAAATGGAGCCTAGCATCTCCCTCTCTCCCTCTCTCTCGCTCTCAATGGAGCATAGCATTTCTCCCTCTGTCTCTCTCAAAGGAGACAAGCGCCTCTCTCTCTCTTTCTCTCTCTCTCTTTCTCCAAATATTCTGGCATCTCTCTGTCTCTCCCTCTCTCTCAAAGTAGTTGTGCATTACTCTCCCTCTCTCTCACACACTCTCTCTCTCTCTCTCAAAGTAGCCTAGATTCCCTCTCTCTGTTTCTCCCTCTGTCAAAGGAGTCTACCATATCTCTATCTCTCTCTATCAACTGAGCCTGGCATCTCTCTCTCCTTATCTCTGTCTCTCAAAGGAGACTATCATTTCCCTCTCTCTCTCAAAGGAGCCTAGCATTTCTCTTTCTCTCTCTCTCTCAAAGTAGCCTAGCATATCTCTCTCTCTATCTCGCAAAGTAGCCTAGAATCTATCTCTCTATCTCTCTCTTTCTCTCTCTCTCATTCAAGGGATCCTACCGTCTCTCCTTCTCTCTCTGTGTGTCTCTCAAAGGATCCTAGCATCTCTCTCTGTGTGTCTCTCACAAAGGGCTCTTGCATACAACTCTGTCTCTCTCTCTCAAAGGATTCCTTCTTGTCTCTCTCTCTCTCTCTCTTTCTCGAGTGTAGCATCTCTCTGTGTCTCTCTCTGTCTGTCAAAGGAGCCTAGCTTCTCTTTCTCTCTGTTTCTCCCTCTCTCAAAGTATTCCAGCATGTCTCTCCCTCTCTCTCTCTCTCTCTCAATGCAGCCTAGCATCTCCTTCTGTCTCTCTCATTCTCAATGGATCATAGTATTTCTCTCTCTCTCTCTCTCAAAGGAGACTACCATTTCTCTCTCTCTTTCTCTCACATTAGCCTAGCATGTCTCTCTCTCTCTCTTTCAATGGAGCCTTGGATCTCTTTCTCAGTCTATCTCTCTCTGTCTCTCAATGGAGACTAGCATCTCCATCTCTCTCTCTCTCTCTCAAAAAAGGCTAGCATCTCTCTCTCTATCTCTCGCTATCTCTCTCAAAGGAGACTAGTATTTCTCTCTCTCTCTTTCAGTGGCGCCTAGCATCGATCCCCCCTCTCTCTCACAAGGGAGTCTAGCACCTCTCACTCTCTCAAAGGAGACAGCATCTCTCTCTCTCAAAGGAGCCTAGCATCTCTCTCTCTGTATCTCTCCCTCTCAAAGGAGACTAGCATCTCTCTCTCAAAGGAGCCTTGCATATCTCTCCCTCTATCACTCTCTCTCAAAAGAGCCTAGCTTCTCAGACTCCCTCTTTCTCTCTTTATCAAAGGATCCTAGCCTCTCTCTCTCTCCCTCTCTCTCTCTCAAAGGAGCCTAGCGCCTCTCTCTCTCTCTCACTCTCCCTTTCTCAAAGGAGGGTAGCATCTCTCTCTCTGTCTCTCAATGTTGATTAGTATTTCTCACTCTCTCAAAGGAGACTAGCATCTCTCTCTCTCTCAAAGGAGCCTAGCATCCAACTCTCTCTCTATCTCTCTCTTTCAAAGGACTCTGGCTTCTCTCTCTCTCTCTCTCTCTCTCTCTCTCTCTCTCTCTCTCTCTCTCTCTCTCTCTCCCCCTCAATGGAGCCTAACAGCACTCTCACTCACTCAAAGGATCCTAGCATCTCTCTCTCGCTCTCTCTCTCAAATGAGATTGGCAACTCTCTCTCTCACTCTCTCTTAATAGATCCTAGCATCTCTCTTTTTCTCTCTCTCTCAAAGGAGCCAGCATCTCTCACTCCCTCTCTCTCTCTCTCTCTCTCAAAGGAGCTTAGCATCTCCCTCTCACTCACTCTCTCTCAGAGGAGCCTAGCATCTCTCTCTGTATCCCTCTATCTCAAGGGAGACTAGCATCTCTCTCTCTCTCCCTCATCTTCACTCTTACGTTCAAAGGAGCCTAGCATCTCTCTCTCTCTATCTCTCTCTCTCCCTCTCAACGGATCCTCGCACCTCTCTCTCTCTCACAAAGAATCCTAGCATTCAAATATATATCTCTCTCTCAAAGGAGTCTGACATCTGTATGCCTCTCACTCTAAGGAGCATAGCATCTCTCTTTATTTCTCTCTCAAAGGAGCCTAGCTTCACTCTCTCTTTTTCTCCCTCTCTCAAAGGATCCTAGCATATCTCTCTTTCTCTCTCTCAAAGGTGCATAGCATTTCTCTCTCTCTCTCTCAAAGGAGCCTAGAACCACTCTCTCTCTCTCTTCAATGGAGCATAGCATCTCTCTCTCTCTCTCTCTCAAAGGAGCCTAGCATCTCTCTCTCTTTCAGTGGCGCCTAGCATCTCCCCCCTCTCTCTCTCACAACGGAGTCTAGCATCTCTCACACTCTCAAAGGAGACAGCATCTCTCTCTCAAAGGAGCGTAGCATATCTCTCTCTGTATCTCTCTCTCTCAAAGGAGCCTTGCATTTCTCTCCCTCTCTCACTCTCTCTCAAAGAGCCTAGCTTCTCAGTCTCTCTCTTTCTCTCTGTATCAAAGGATCCTAGCCCCTCTCTCTCTCTCCCTCTCTCTCACAAAGGAGACAAGCACCTCTCTCTCACTATCCCTTTCTCAAAGGAGGGTAGCATCTCTCTCTCTCTGTCTTTCAATGTTGCTTAGCATCTCTCTCTCTCTCAAAGGAGAGTAGCATCTCTCTCTCTTTCTCTCTCTCTCAATGGAGCCTTGAATCTCTCTCTCTCTCTCTCCATCAAAAAGTAGCCTAGCATCACTCTCTCTCTATTTCTCTCTCTCTCAATGGAGCCTAGAATCTCCCTACCTCCCTCTCTCTCTCTCAAAGGAGCATAGCATCTCTCTCTCTCTCTCTCTCTCAAAGGAGCATGGCTTATCTCTCTCTCTGTCTCAAAGGAGACTAGCATCTGTCTCTGTCTCTCTCAATGTAGCCTAGCATCTCTCTCTCTCTCAAAGGAACCTAGCATCCAACTCTCTCTCTATCACTCTCTTTCAAAGGACTCTGGCTTCTCTCTCTCTCTCTCTCTCTCTCTCTCTCTCTCTCTCTCACGAACGAACATAGCTTCTATCTCCTACTCTCTCTGTCTCGCTCTCTATCTCAAAGTAGCCTAGATTCTCTCTCTCTCTTTCTCCCTCTCTCAAAGGAGTCTAGCATGTCTCTATCTCTCTCTATCAGTGGAGATTGGCATCTCTCTCTCTGTATCTCTCTCTCTCAGAGGAGACTAGCATTTCTCTCTGTCTCAAAGGAGCCTAGCATCTCTCTTCTCTCTCTCTCTCTCTCAAAGTAGCCTAGCACATATATATCTCTCTTTTTCTCTCTCTCTCATTCAAGGGAGCCTACCGTCTCTCTCTCCCTGTCTCTCTCTCTCTCTCTCTCTCAAAGAGCCTAGCATCTCTCTTTCTCTGTCTCTCACAAACGATCCTTGCATCCAACACTTTCTCTCTCTCAAAGGACTCTGGCAGCTGTCTCTCCCTCTCTGTCTAAGGAATGTAGCATCTCTCTCTGTCTCTCTCTCTCTCACTCTCAAAGAATAGCTTCTCTCTATCTCTCTCCCTCTCTCAAAAGATTCTAACATGTCTCTCTCTCAATGGAGCCTAGTATCTCCCTCTATCTCTCTCATTCTCAAAGGAGCATAGTATTTCTCTCTCTCTCTCTCAAAGGAGACTAGCATTTCTTTCTCTTTCTCTCACATTAGCCTAGCATGTCTCTCTCTCTCTCTCTCAAAGGAGCCGTGGATCTCTCTCTCTCTCTGTATCTCTATCTCTCTTTCTAAATGGAGCCTAGCATCTCCCTCTCTCCCTCTCTCTCGCTCTCAATGGAGCATAGCATTTCTCCCTCTGTCTCTCTCAAAGGAGACAAGCGCCTCTCTCTCTCTTTCTCTCTCTCTCTTTCTCCAAATATTCTGGCATCTCTCTGTCTCTCCCTCTCTCTCAAAGTAGTTGTGCATTACTCTCCCTCTCTCTCACACACTCTCTCTCTCTCTCTCAAAGTAGCCTAGATTCCCTCTCTCTGTTTCTCCCTCTGTCAAAGGAGTCTACCATATCTCTATCTCTCTCTATCAACTGAGCCTGGCATCTCTCTCTCCTTATCTCTGTCTCTCAAAGGAGACTATCATTTCCCTCTCTCTCTCAAAGGAGCCTAGCATTTCTCTTTCTCTCTCTCTCTCAAAGTAGCCTAGCATATCTCTCTCTCTATCTCGCAAAGTAGCCTAGAATCTATCTCTCTATCTCTCTCTTTCTCTCTCTCTCATTCAAGGGATCCTACCGTCTCTCCTTCTCTCTCTGTGTGTCTCTCAAAGGATCCTAGCATCTCTCTCTGTGTGTCTCTCACAAAGGGCTCTTGCATACAACTCTGTCTCTCTCTCTCAAAGGATTCCTTCTTGTCTCTCTCTCTCTCTCTCTTTCTCGAGTGTAGCATCTCTCTGTGTCTCTCTCTGTCTGTCAAAGGAGCCTAGCTTCTCTTTCTCTCTGTTTCTCCCTCTCTCAAAGTATTCCAGCATGTCTCTCCCTCTCTCTCTCTCTCTCTCAATGCAGCCTAGCATCTCCTTCTGTCTCTCTCATTCTCAATGGATCATAGTATTTCTCTCTCTCTCTCTCTCAAAGGAGACTACCATTTCTCTCTCTCTTTCTCTCACATTAGCCTAGCATGTCTCTCTCTCTCTCTTTCAATGGAGCCTTGGATCTCTTTCTCAGTCTATCTCTCTCTGTCTCTCAATGGAGACTAGCATCTCCATCTCCTCTCTCTCTCTCAAAAAAGGCTAGCATCTCTCTCTCTATCTCTCGCTATCTCTCTCAAAGGAGACTAGTATTTCTCTCTCTCTCTTTCAGTGGCGCCTAGCATCGATCCCCCCTCTCTCTCACAAGGGAGTCTAGCACCTCTCACTCTCTCAAAGGAGACAGCATCTCTCTCTCTCAAAGGAGCCTAGCATCTCTCTCTCTGTATCTCTCCCTCTCAAAGGAGACTAGCATCTCTCTCTCAAAGGAGCCTTGCATATCTCTCCCTCTATCACTCTCTCTCAAAAGAGCCTAGCTTCTCAGACTCCCTCTTTCTCTCTTTATCAAAGGATCCTAGCCTCTCTCTCTCTCCCTCTCTCTCTCTCAAAGGAGCCTAGCGCCTCTCTCTCTCTCTCACTCTCCCTTTCTCAAAGGAGGGTAGCATCTCTCTCTCTGTCTCTCAATGTTGATTAGTATTTCTCACTCTCTCAAAGGAGACTAGCATCTCTCTCTCTCTCAAAGGAGCCTAGCATCCAACTCTCTCTCTATCTCTCTCTTTCAAAGGACTCTGGCTTCTCTCTCTCTCTCTCTCTCTCTCTCTCTCTCTCTCTCTCTCTCTCTCTCTCTCTCTCTCCCCCTCAATGGAGCCTAACAGCACTCTCACTCACTCAAAGGATCCTAGCATCTCTCTCTCGCTCTCTCTCTCAAATGAGATTGGCAACTCTCTCTCTCACTCTCTCTTAATAGATCCTAGCATCTCTCTTTTTCTCTCTCTCTCAAAGGAGCCAGCATCTCTCACTCCCTCTCTCTCTCTCTCTCTCTCAAAGGAGCTTAGCATCTCCCTCTCACTCACTCTCTCTCAGAGGAGCCTAGCATCTCTCTCTGTATCCCTCTATCTCAAGGGAGACTAGCATCTCTCTCTCTCTCCCTCATCTTCACTCTTACGTTCAAAGGAGCCTAGCATCTCTCTCTCTCTATCTCTCTCTCTCCCTCTCAACGGATCCTCGCACCTCTCTCTCTCTCACAAAGAATCCTAGCATTCAAATATATATCTCTCTCTCAAAGGAGTCTGACATCTGTATGCCTCTCACTCTAAGGAGCATAGCATCTCTCTTTATTTCTCTCTCAAAGGAGCCTAGCTTCACTCTCTCTTTTTCTCCCTCTCTCAAAGGATCCTAGCATATCTCTCTTTCTCTCTCTCAAAGGTGCATAGCATTTCTCTCTCTCTCTCTCAAAGGAGCCTAGAACCACTCTCTCTCTCTCTTCAATGGAGCATAGCATCTCTCTCTCTCTCTCTCTCAAAGGAGCCTAGCATCTCTCTCTCTTTCAGTGGCGCCTAGCATCTCCCCCCTCTCTCTCTCACAACGGAGTCTAGCATCTCTCACACTCTCAAAGGAGACAGCATCTCTCTCTCAAAGGAGCGTAGCATATCTCTCTCTGTATCTCTCTCTCTCAAAGGAGCCTTGCATTTCTCTCCCTCTCTCACTCTCTCTCAAAGGAGCCTAGCTTCTCAGTCTCTCTCTTTCTCTCTGTATCAAAGGATCTAGCCCCTCTCTCTCTCTCCCTCTCTCTCACAAAGGAGACAAGCACCTCTCTCTCACTATCCCTTTCTCAAAGGAGGGTAGCATCTCTCTCTCTCTGTCTTTCAATGTTGCTTAGCATCTCTCTCTCTCTCAAAGGAGAGTAGCATCTCTCTCTCTTTCTCTCTCTCTCAATGGAGCCTTGAATCTCTCTCTCTCTCTCTCCATCATAAAGTAGCCTAGCATCACTCTCTCTCTATTTCTCTCTCTCTCAATGGAGCCTAGAATCTCCCTACCTCCCTCTCTCTCTCTCAAGGAGCATAGCATCTCTCTCTCTCTCTCTCTCTCTCTCTCTCTCTCTCACGAAGGAACATAGCTTCTATCTCCTACTCTCTCTGTCTCGCTCTCTATCTCAAAGTAGCCTGGATTCTCTCTCTCTCTTTCTCCCTCTCTCAAAGGAGTCTAGCATGTCTCTATCTCTCTCTATCAGTGGAGATTGGCATCTCTCTCTCTGTATCTCTCTCTCTCAGAGGAGACTAGCATTTCTCTCTGTCTCAAAGGAGCCTAGCATCTCTCTTCTCTCTCTCTCTCTCTCAAAGTAGCCTAGCACATATATATCTCTCTTTTTCTCTCTCTCTCATTCAAGGGAGCCTACCGTCTCTCTCTCCCTGTCTCTCTCTCTCTCTCTCTCTCAAAGAGCCTAGCATCTCTCTTTCTCTGTCTCTCACAAACGATCCTTGCATCCAACACTTTCTCTCTCTCAAAGGACTCTGGCAGCTGTCTCTCCCTCTCTGTCTAAGGAATGTAGCATCTCTCTCTGTCTCTCTCTCTCTCACTCTCAAAGAATAGCTTCTCTCTATCTCTCTCCCTCTCTCAAAGATTCTAACATGTCTCTCTCTCAATGGAGCCTAGAATCTCCCTCTATCTCTCTCATTCTCAAAGGAGCATAGTATTTCTCTCTCTCTCTCTCAAAGGAGACTAGCATTTCTTTCT
Source organism: Manis pentadactyla (assembly GCF_030020395.1). NCBI lineage: Eukaryota > Metazoa > Chordata > Mammalia > Pholidota > Manidae > Manis > Manis pentadactyla. The sequence continues at coordinate 2,623 of NW_026645025.1, read as the reverse complement.
CTTTCTCTCACATTAGCCTAGCATGTCTCTCTCTCTCTCTCTCAAAGGAGCCGTGGATCTCTCTCTCTCTCTGTATCTCTATCTCTCTTTCTAAATGGAGCCTAGCATCTCCCTCTCTCCCTCTCTCTCGCTCTCAATGGAGCATAGCATTTCTCCCTCTGTCTCTCTCAAAGGAGACAAGCGCCTCTCTCTCTCTTTCTCTCTCTCTCTTTCTCCAAAGATTCTGGCATCTCTCTGTCTCTCCCTCTCTCTCAAAGTAGTTGTGCATTACTCTCCCTCTCTCTCACACACTCTCTCTCTCTCTCTCAAGGTAGCCTAGATTCCCTCTCTCTGTTTCTCCCTCTGTCAAAGGAGTCTACCATATCTCTATCTCTCTCTATCAACTGAGCCTGGCATCTCTCTCTCCTTATCTCTGTCTCTCAAAGGAGACTATCATTTCCCTCTCTCTCTCAAAGGAGCCTAGCATTTCTCTTTCTCTCTCTCTCTCAAAGTAGCCTAGCATATCTCTCTCTCTATCTCGCAAAGTAGCCTAGAATCTATCTCTCTATCTCTCTCTTTCTCTCTCTCTCATTCAAGGGATCCTACCGTCTCTCCTTCTCTCTCTGTGTGTCTCTCAAAGGATCCTAGCATCTCTCTCTGTGTGTCTCTCACAAAGGGCTCTTGCATACAACTCTGTCTCTCTCTCTCAAAGGATTCCTTCTTGTCTCTCTCTCTCTCTCTCTTTCTCGAGTGTAGCATCTCTCTGTGTCTCTCTCTGTCTGTCAAAGGAGCCTAGCTTCTCTTTCTCTCTCTGTTTCTCCCTCTCTCAAAGTATTCCAGCATGTCTCTCCCTCTCTCTCTCTCTCTCAATGCAGCCTAGCATCTCCTTCTGTCTCTCTCATTCTCAATGGATCATAGTATTTCTCTCTCTCTCTCTCAAAGGAGACTACCATTTCTCTCTCTCTTTCTCTCACATTAGCCTAGCATGTCTCTCTCTCTCTCTCTTTCAATGGAGCCTTGGATCTCTTTCTCTGTCTATCTCTCTCTGTCTCTCAATGGAGACTAGCATCTCCATCTCTCTCTCTCTCTCTCTCAAAAAAAGGCTAGCATCTCTCTCTCTATCTCTCGCTATCTCTCTCAAAGGAGACTAGCATTTCTCTCTCTCTCTTTCAGTGGCGCCTAGCATCGATCCCCCCTCTCTCTCACAAGGGAGTCTAGCACCCTCTCACTCTCTCAAAGGAGACAGCATCTCTCTCTCTCAAAGGAGCCTAGCATCTCTCTCTCTGTATCTCTCCCTCTCAAAGGAGACTAGCATCTCTCTCTCAAAGGAGCCTTGCATATCTCTCCCTCTATCACTCTCTCTCAAAAGAGCCTAGCTTCTCAGACTCCCTCTTTCTCTCTTTATCAAAGGATCCTAGCCTCTCTCTCTCTCCCTCTCTCTCTCTCAAAGGAGCCTAGCGCCTCTCTCTCTCTCTCACTCTCCCTTTCTCAAAGGAGGGTAGCATCTCTCTCTCTGTCTCTCAATGTTGATTAGTATTTCTCACTCTCTCAAAGGAGACTAGCATCTCTCTCTCTCTCAAAGGAGCCTAGCATCCAACTCTCTCTCTATCTCTCTCTTTCAAAGGACTCTGGCTCTCTCTCTCTCTCTCTCTCTCTCTCTCTCTCTCTCTCTCTCTCTCTCTCTCTCTCTCTCTCTCTCTCTCTCTCTCTCTCTCTCTCTCTCTCTCTCTCCCTCAATGGAGCCTAACAGCACTCTCACTCACTCAAAGGATCCTAGCATCTCTCTCTCGCTCTCTCTCTCAAATGAGATTGGCAACTCTCTCTCTCACTCTCTCTTAATAGAGCCTAGCATCTCTCTTTTTCTCTCTCTCTCAAAGGAGCCAGCATCTCTCACTCCCTCTCTCTCTCTCTCTCTCTCAAAGGAGCTTAGCATCTCCCTCTCACTCACTCTCTCTCAGAGGAGCCTAGCATCTCTCTCTGTATCCCTCTATCTCAAGGGAGACTAGCATCTCTCTCTCTCTCCCTCATCTTCACTCTTACGTTCAAAGGAGCCTAGCATCTCTCTCTATCTCTCCCTCTCTCTCCCTCTCAACGGATCCTCGCACCTCTCTCTCTCTCACAAAGAATCCTAGCATTCAAATATATATCTCTCTCTCAAAGGAGTCTGACATCTGTATGCCTCTCACTCTAAGGAGCATAGCATCTCTCTTTATTTCTCTCTCAAAGGAGCCTAGCTTCACTCTCTCTTTTTCTCCCTCTCTCAAAGGATCCTAGCATATCTCTCTTTCTCTCTCTCAAAGGTGCATAGCATTTCTCTCTCTCTCTCTCAAAGGAGCCTAGAACCACTCTCTCTCTCTCTTCAATGGAGCATAGCATCTCTCTCTCTCTCTCTCTCTCAAAGGAGCCTAGCATCTCTCTCTCTTTCAGTGGCGCCTAGCATCTCCCCCCTCTCTCTCTCACAACGGAGTCTAGCATCTCTCACACTCTCAAAGGAGACAGCATCTCTCTCTCAAAGGAGCGTAGCATATCTCTCTCTGTATCTCTCTCTCTCAAAGGAGCCTTGCATTTCTCTCCCTCTCTCACTCTCTCTCAAAGGAGCCTAGCTTCTCAGTCTCTCTCTTTCTCTCTGTATCAAAGGATCCTA
>NW_026645024.1:0-37370 GCF_030020395.1 Manis pentadactyla | reverse complement strand
TATGCTCAGCCAAGTAGGCCAGGTGGAGAAATACATGTACCAAATGATTTCACTCATGTGTGGAGTATGATAAGAAAGAAAAACTGAAGGAAAAGACAGCAGCAGACTCACAGAAACCGAGAGTGGACTAACAGTTACCAAGGAGAAAGGGACTGGGTAGGGTTTGTGGGAAGGGAGTAATAAAGGTGGGGAAGAAGAATGGGGGCATTAGGATTAGCATGCATAATGTGTAGGGTGGGGGTTCATGGGTAGGGCTGTACAACTTTGAAAAGACATGTAGTGATTCTACAGCATCTTATTACATGCTGATGGACAGCGACTGTAACTGGGATTTGGGGGGAACATGGTGAAGGGGGTAGACTGGAAAACATAATGTTCTGCATGTGATTTTATATTAATGAGAACAAAAAAATTTCAAAGTGCAGTAAGAGCACAGCTCTCAAATATCAGAATGAAAGTACAGGCTTTGAGTGCTCCAATCAAAAGACACAGGTTTAGAAGTACTGATGAAAACTCAAGACCACCTACGTGCTCCCTTATGGAGACTCACTTGAGATCCAAGGAAACAGACAAAGTACAAGCTGAAGGGGCGGGGACAGGTACCCTATACATGTGAAACTGAGAAACAAACAAACAAATGGATTCTGTTTGAGTCCCCAGAGAGAGTCAGTAAAAAATAGCCCTATCTAGCCACCGTGAAAACTTTTTGTTTGGTTTCAGCAGTGCTCAGGCATAGATTTAGTGGTGCAGCAACTTCCTTCTCATTTCCTCTCACCTCAACAAATGAATTGCTGTAATAATATGCATCTGGGCTTTTAAAATCATTGCGTTTTATGATGTTCAGGAATGTAATGAAGTAATAACCACATAAAGAGGGAAGATTGGACCCTCAAATAAACACTTCACTCCACAACACACTCTTTGTTCCCAACTGCTCCTGTCCAGAAATAGGTGTTCCTTTATATTTGTCCCTCCACCTATCAGCAGTGATCACGCCGATGTCCCTCAAACATGGCGGTGTGCAAAGAACCAAGTACACTTTTCTGTCGACAACAGGCCCAGAGGAAGGATACTTGTGGTCTTCAGGGATCACTTTCTCACTGAATGTGGCTAAATAAAGTCACCAAGCGAGCAGGAAGTATAAGAGGACAGAGGACAGAGATACGGTTTCAAGTCCTTTCACCTCCATTTACTGGTTTTGTAAGCATACGTGGCTAACTCTACCTCAAAGTGTATCGGTGAACACAGTGCTCTCCTTCTGGCTTAGTTACCTTGCAAGATTTCTGGAAGCATAATGTAGGGAAGAGACATAGGCTATGTTGTTAACTGTTCTGTACATAAGGATTGTTGGGCAGACAAAGAGATGATTGATTCATAGGTAGATATTTAGACAGACGACAGATGAAAGATAGACAGATAGGTACATAGATTGACAGATGATAGACATCATAGATAGATGATAGGAAGATAGATAGACAGATACATAGATACATACATACATAGATACATAGATGGACAGACAGACCGTTAGATAGAGAGATACAGATACATATCGATTGACACAAAGATATTTTTCATAACCAGGTGTTGAATGGTGAATAACATAGCTAAACTACAAACAAAAAGGAAGAATGAAATCCAGTTTAAAGAGTGCAGTAAGCAGCCTTAAGGAGAAAACAAATACTACCGTTTGCAATGACGTGGATGGAGCTAGACGGTAGTATGTTCAGAGAAATAGGCCAGGCGGAGAAAGACAAGTACCAAGTGATTTCACTCATGTGTGGAGTATAAAAACAAAGAAAAACTGAAGGAAAAATACAGCAGCAGACTCACAGAACCCGAGAGTTGACTAAAAGTTACCAAAGGGAAAAGGACTGGGCAGGGTGGGTCTGAAGGGATGGATAAGTGTTTGGAGAAAGAATGGGGGCATTAGGATTAGCATGTATAAAGCGTGGGGTTGGGTGTGCATGGGGAGTACTGTACAACACAGTGAAGACTAGTAGAGATCGTATAGCATCTTACTACTCACTGATGGTCAGTGACTGTAACGGGATCTGTGGGGGGGGACATGGTGAAGGGTTCTGCAGCATCCAACTACAGCTGATCGACAGTGACTGAAGAGGTTTTTCGGGGGGACTTGGTGATGGGGGAAGCACAGTAAACATAATGTTCTTCACGTGATTGTAGATTAATTATAAAAAAAATACTTTAAGTGCAATAAGTGCACTGCTCTGAATCATCAGAATAAAAGGTCAGGCACTGAGTGCTGCAAACAAAAGACACAGGGTTAAAAGAACGGATGAAAACTCAAGAAACCTACGTGCTTCCTTACAGGAGACTCACTTGAGATCCAAGGACACAGACAAACTGCAAGCTGAAGGTGTGGTGACAAGTACCCTACACGAGTGGAACTGAAAAACAAACAATCAAACAAACGGATACTGTTTGAGCCCCCAGAGACATTCAGTAGGAAATAGCCCTATCTGGCCACCGTGAATTCTTTTTGTTTGTTTTCAGCGGTTCCCAGCCATAGATTTAGTGGTGCAGCAACGTTCTTCTTGTTTTCTCTCACCTCAACAACTGTTTTGCTATAATAATAAGCATCTGGGCCTTTGAAATCTGTGGGTTTTATGATCTTCACGAATGTGAAGTAATAACCACCTAAAGAGGGATGTTTGGACACTCAAATAAACATGTCAGTCCACAATACACTCTTAGCTCCCAACTGCTCCTGTCTAGAAATTGGTGTTCCTTTTTATTTGACCCTCCGTCCTATCCGCAGTGATCATGCCGATGTCCTTCAAACATGGTGGGGATCAAAGCAACAAGTTTACTTTTCTGTTGACAACAGGCCCGGAGGAAGGATACTTGTGGTTTTCAGAGAGAACTTAGTCAATGAATGTGGCTAAACACAGAGAACAATTTAGAAGGAGATGAAAGAGGACAGAAGATAGAGACACGGGTATATCTCCCTGCACAACCATTTACTGGTTTTGTAGTACACGCGGCCGACACGACCTGAAAGTGTCTCGGTGAACCCAGTGCTCTCCCTACAGAATAGTTACCTTGCAGGATTTTTGGAAGCATAATGTAGGAAAGTGATACAGGGTATATGGTTAACTGCTCTGTACTCAAGGACAGATGGGCAGACAAAAAGATGATTGATTGATTGATAAATAGTTAGACAGACAGATAGATAGATATAGGTACATATCGATTAACACAAAGCTACTGCTCATAACCAGGAGAGCAATGGAGAAAGCACATAGCGATAGTACAAACAAAAAAGAAGAATGAAATCCAGTTTAAAAAGTGCAGTAAGCAGCCAAAAGAAGAAAACAAATCCTATCATTTGCAATAACGTGGATGGAGCTAGAGGGTATTATGCTCAGTCAATTAGGCCAGTCGGAGAAATACAAGTACCAAATGATTTCACTCATGTGTGGAGTACGACAACAAAGAAAAACTGAAGGAAAAAACAGCAGCAGACACACAGTACCCGAGAGAGGACTAACCGTTACCAAAGAGAAATGGACTTGGTAGGGTGTGTGGGAAGGGAGTGATAAGGGCAGGGAAAAAGAATGGGGGCATTAGGATTTGAATGAACAATGTGTAGGGTGTAGTGTCATGGGGAGGGCTATACAACACAGAGAAGAGAAGTGGTGATTCTCCAGCATCTTTCTACACGCTGACGGACAGCGACTGTAACTGGGATTTGGCAAGGACTTGGTAAAGGAGGTAGACTAGTAAACATATTGTTCTGCATGTAATTGTATATTAATGAGAACAAAAAAAATTTCAAAGTGCAGTAAGAGCATAGCTCTCAAATATCAGAATAAAAGTACAGGCTTTGACAGCTCCAAACAAAAGCCACAGGGTTAGAAGTACTGATGAAAACTCAAGATCACCTATGTGCTCCCTTACTGGAGTCTCACTTGAGATCCAAGGACACAGACAAACTACAAGCTGAAGGGGCGCGGACAGGTACCCTATACAAGTGAATCTGAGAAACAAAGAAACAAATGGATTCTGTTTGAGTCCCCAGAGGCAGTCACTAGAAAATAGTCCTACCTAGCCACCGTGAATTCTTTTTGTTTGGTTCCAGCAGTGCCCAGGTATAGATTTAGTGGTACTGCAATGTCCTTCTCATTTTTTCTCACATCAACAAATGAATTGCTGTAATAATATGCATCTGGACTTTTGAAATCACTGGGTTTTATGATGTTCACAATTGTAAAGAAGTAATCACCACATAAAGAGGGAAGTTTGAACACTGAACCAAACACGTCTCTCCACAACAAACAATTTGCTCCCAAATGCTCCTGTCTAGAAATAGGTGTTCCTTTTTATTTGTCCCTCCTCCTATCAGTGGTGAACACGCCTATGTCCCTAAAACATGGTGGTGAGTAAAGCACCAAGTATACTTTTATGTCTACAACAGGCAGAGAGGAAGTATACATGGGGTCTTCAGAGAGCACTTAGGCAATGAATGTAGCTAAATACTGTTAGCAAGCGAGAAGGAGGTATAAGAGGACAGAGGACAGAGATACGGTTTCAAGTCCCTGCACCACCATTTACTGGTTTTGTAAGCACACGCGGCTGACTCGATCTGCAACTGTCTCAGTGAGCCCAGTGCTCTCCCTGCGGCCTAGTGACCTTGCAATGTATTTGGAAGCATAATGTAGCGAAGTGACATAGGTGATGTTGTTAACTGTTCTGTACATAAGGATAGATGGGCGGACAGAAAGATGATTTATTCATAGATAGACAGATAGATAGATGACAGATGAGAGATAGACAGATGATACACATGATAGATGATAGGAAGCTAGATAGATGGATAGATATATAGAGAGAAGGACAGAGAGACAGAAGGATATATAGAAAGATAGATAGATATACAGACAGACAGAGCAATAAATAGATACAGATACATATCGATTGACACAAAGCTGTTGCTCATAACCAGGAGATGAATGGTGAGAGCACATAGCTAAACTACAAACAAAAAGGAAGAATGAAACCCTGTTTACAAAGTGCATTAAAAAGCCATAAGAAGAAAACAAATCCTACCATTTGCAATGACGTGGATGGAGCTAGACGGTAGTATGTTCACAGAAATAGGTCAGGCGGAGAAAGACAAGTATCGAATGATTTCACTCATGTGTGCAGTATAACAACAAAGAAAAACTGATGGAAAAAAACAGCAGCAGACTCACAGAACCCGAGAGTTGACTGAAAGTTGCCAAAGGGAAAAGGACTGGGCATTCTGGTTCTGAAGGGAGGGATAAGTTTGGGGAGAAAGAATGGGGGCATTAGGATTAGCATGTATATTGCGTGTTGACAGGAAGGCATGTGGAGTGCTGTACAACACAGAGAAGACTATTAGAGATTATATAGCATCTTACTACTCACTGAAGGTCAGCGACTGATGAGAATTTTCGGGTGGACTTGGTGAAGGGTATCATAGTAAACATAAGGTTCTTCACGTAATTGTAGACTAATGATAACAAAAAAAATTTTTTTAAGTGCAATAAGGGCACAGCACTGAATCATCAGAATAAAAGGTCAAGTTCTGAGTGCTGCAAACAAAAGACTCAGGGTTAAAAGAACAGATGAAAACTCAAAAAACCTACGTGCTTCCTTACAGGAGACTCACTTGAGATCCAAGGACACAGACAATCTACAAGCTGAAGGTGTGGGGACAAGTTCCCTACACGAGTGAACTGAAAAACAAACAATCCAATAAATGGATTGTGTATGAGCCCCCAGAGACAGTCAGTAGAAAATTGCCCTATCTGGCCACAGTGAATTCTTTTTGTTTGTTCTCAGCAGGGCCCAGCCATAGATTTAGTGGTGCAGCAACGTCCTTCTCATTTCCTCTCACTTCAGCAACTGATTTGCTGTAATAATAAGCATCTTTACCTTTGAAATCGGTGGGTTTTATGATCTTCACGAATGTGAAGTAATAACCACCTAAAGAGGGAAGTTTGGACAGTCAAATAAACATGTCACCCCACAATACACTCTTAGCTCCCAACTGCTCCTGTCTAGAAATTGGTGGTCCTTTTTATTTGACCCTCCGTCCTATCAGCAGTGATCATGCCGATGTCCTTCAAACATGGTGGTGAGGAAAGCAACAAGTTTACTTTTCTGTCAACAACAGGCCCAGAGGAAGGATACTTGTGGACTTCAGGGAGCACTTAGTCAATGAATGTGGCTAAATACAGACAGCAAGTGAGAAGGAGATGAAAGAGGACAGTGGGTAGAGACACGGTTTCAAGTCCCTGCGCAACCATTTCCTGCTTTTGTAGGTACACGCGGCCGACTCTATCTGCAAGTGTCTCGGTGAACCCAGTGCTCTCCCTAAATATTAGTTACATTGCAGGATTTTGGGAAGCATAATGTAGGAGAGTGACATAGGCTATGTGTTTAACTGTTCTGTACACAAGTACAGATGAGCAGACAAAAAGCTGATAGATAGATTGATTGATAAATAGTTAGACAGACAGATAGGTAGATATAGGTACATAACGATTAACACAAAGCTACTGCTCTAAACCAGGAGAGCAATGGTGAAAGCACATAGCGATACTACAAACAAAAATAAGAATGAACTCCAGTTTAAAAAGTGCAGTAAGCAGCCATAAGAAGAAAACAAATCCTATCATTTGCAATAACGTGGATGGAGCTAGAGGGTATTATGCTCAGCCAAGTAGGCCAGGTGGAGAAATACATGTACCAAATGATTTCACTCATGTGTGGAGTATGATAAGAAAGAAAAACTGAAGGAAAAGACAGCAGCAGACTCACAGAAACCGAGAGTGGACTAACAGTTACCAAGGAGAAAGGGACTGGGTAGGGTTTGTGGGAAGGGAGTAATAAAGGTGGGGAAGAAGAATGGGGGCATTAGGATTAGCATGCATAATGTGTAGGGTGGGGGTTCATGGGTAGGGCTGTACAACTTTGAAAAGACATGTAGTGATTCTACAGCATCTTATTACATGCTGATGGACAGCGACTGTAACTGGGATTTGGGGGGAACATGGTGAAGGGGGTAGACTGGAAAACATAATGTTCTGCATGTGATTTTATATTAATGAGAACAAAAAAATTTCAAAGTGCAGTAAGAGCACAGCTCTCAAATATCAGAATGAAAGTACAGGCTTTGAGTGCTCCAATCAAAAGACACAGGTTTAGAAGTACTGATGAAAACTCAAGACCACCTACGTGCTCTTTTATGGAGACTCACTTGAGATCCAAGGAAACAGACAAAGTACAAGCTGAAGGGGCGGGGACAGGTACCCTATACATGTGAAACTGAGAAACAAACAAACAAATGGATTCTGTTTGAGTCCCCAGAGAGAGTCAGTAAAAAATAGCCCTATCTAGCCACCGTGAAAACTTTTTGTTTGGTTTCAGCAGTGCTCAGGCATAGATTTAGTGGTGCAGCAACTTCCTTCTCATTTCCTCTCACCTCAACAAATGAATTGCTGTAATAATATGCATCTGGGCTTTTAAAATCATTGCGTTTTATGATGTTCAGGAATGTAATGAAGTAATAACCACATAAAGAGGGAAGATTGGACCCTCAAATAAACACTTCACTCCACAACACACTCTTTGTTCCCAACTGCTCCTGTCCAGAAATAGGTGTTCCTTTATATTTGTCCCTCCACCTATCAGCAGTGATCACGCCGATGTCCCTCAAACATGGCGGTGTGCAAAGAACCAAGTACACTTTTCTGTCGACAACAGGCCCAGAGGAAGGATACTTGTGGTTTCCAGGGATCACTTTCTCACTGAATGTGGCTAAATAAAGTCACCAAGCGAGCAGGAAGTATAAGAGGACAGAGGACAGAGATACGGTTTCAAGTCCTTTCACCTCCATTTACTGGTTTTGTAAGCATACGTGGCTAACTCTACCTCAAAGTGTATCGGTGAACACAGTGCTCTCCTTCTGGCTTAGTTACCTTGCAAGATTTCTGGAAGCATAATGTAGGGAAGAGACATAGGCTATGTTGTTAACTGTTCTGTACATAAGGATTGTTGGGCAGACAAAGAGATGATTGATTCATAGGTAGATATTTAGACAGACGACAGATGAAAGATAGACAGATAGGTACATAGATTGACAGATGATAGACATCATAGATAGATGATAGGAAGATATATAGACAGATACATAGATACATACATACATAGATACATAGATGGACAGACAGACCGTTAGATAGAGAGATACAGATACATATCGATTGACACAAAGATATTTTTCATAACCAGGTGTTGAATGGTGAATAACATAGCTAAACTACAAACAAAAAGGAAGAATGAAATCCAGTTTAAAGAGTGCAGTAAGCAGCCTTAAGGAGAAAACAAATACTACCGTTTGCAATGACGTGGATGGAGCTAGACGGTAGTATGTTCAGAGAAACAGGCCAGGCGGAGAAAGACAAGTACCAAGTGATTTCACTCATGTGTGGAGTATAAAAACAAAGAAAAACTGAAGGAAAAATACAGCAGCAGACTCACAGAACCCGAGAGTTGACTAAAAGTTACCAAAGGGAAAAGGACTGGGCAGGGTGGGTCTGAAGGGATGGATAAGTGTTTGGAGAAAGAATGGGGGCATTAGGATTAGCATGTATAAAGCGTGGGGTTGGGTGTGCATGGGGAGTACTGTACAACACAGTGAAGACTAGTAGAGATCGTATAGCATCTTACTACTCACTGATGGTCAGTGACTGTAACGGGGTCTGTGGGGGGGGACATGGTGAAGGGTTCTGCAGCATCCAACTACAGCTGATCGACAGTGACTGAAGAGGTTTTTCGGGGGGACTTGGTGATGGGGGAAGCACAGTAAACATAATGTTCTTCACGTGATTGTAGATTAATTATAAAAAAAATACTTTAAGTGCAATAAGTGCACTGCTCTGAATCATCAGAATAAAAGGTCAGGCACTGAGTGCTGCAAACAAAAGACACAGGGTTAAAAGAACGGATGAAAACTCAAGAAACCTACGTGCTTCCTTACAGGAGACTCACTTGAGATCCAAGGACACAGACAAACTGCAAGCTGAAGGTGTGGTGACAAGTACCCTACACGAGTGGAACTGAAAAACAAACAATCAAACAAACGGATACTGTTTGAGCCCCCAGAGACATTCAGTAGGAAATAGCCCTATCTGGCCACCGTGAATTCTTTTTGTTTGTTTTCAGCGGTTCCCAGCCATAGATTTAGTGGTGCAGCAACGTTCTTCTTGTTTTCTCTCACCTCAACAACTGTTTTGCTATAATAATAAGCATCTGGGCCTTTGAAATCTGTGGGTTTTATGATCTTCACGAATGTGAAGTAATAACCACCTAAAGAGGGATGTTTGGACACTCAAATAAACATGTCAGTCCACAATACACTCTTAGCTCCCAACTGCTCCTGTCTAGAAATTGGTGTTCCTTTTTATTTGACCCTCCGTCCTATCCGCAGTGATCATGCCGATGTCCTTCAAACATGGTGGTGATCAAAGCAACAAGTTTACTTTTCTGTTGACAACAGGCCCGGAGGAAGGATACTTGTGGTTTTCAGAGAGAACTTAGTCAATGAATGTGGCTAAACACAGAGAACAATTTAGAAGGAGATGAAAGAGGACAGAAGATAGAGACACGGGTATATCTCCCTGCACAACCATTTACTGGTTTTGTAGTACACGCGGCCGACACGACCTGAAAGTGTCTCGGTGAACCCAGTGCTCTCCCTACAGAATAGTTACCTTGCAGGATTTTTGGAAGCATAATGTAGGAAAGTGATACAGGGTATATGGTTAACTGCTCTGTACTCAAGGACAGATGGGCAGACAAAAAGATGATTGATTGATTGATAAATAGATAGACAGACAGATAGATAGATATAGGTACATATCGATTAACACAAAGCTACTGCTCATAACCAGGAGAGCAATGGAGAAAGCACATAGCGATAGTACAAACAAAAAAGAAGAATGAAATCCAGTTTAAAAAGTGCAGTAAGCAGCCAAAAGAAGAAAACAAATCCTATCATTTGCAATAACGTGGATGGAGCTAGAGGGTATTATGCTCAGTCAATTAGGCCAGTCGGAGAAATACAAGTACCAAATGATTTCACTCATGTGTGGAGTACGACAACAAAGAAAAACTGAAGGAAAAAACAGCAGCAGACACACAGTACCCGAGAGAGGACTAACCGTTACCAAAGAGAAATGGACTTGGTAGGGTGTGTGGGAAGGGAGTGATAAGGGCAGGGAAAAAGAATGGGGGCATTAGGATTTGAATGAACAATGTGTAGGGTGTAGTGTCATGGGGAGGGCTATACAACACAGAGAAGAGAAGTGGTGATTCTCCAGCATCTTACTACACGCTGACGGACAGCGACTGTAACTGGGATTTGGCAAGGACTTGGTAAAGGAGGTAGACTAGTAAACATATTGTTCTGCATGTAATTGTATATTAATGAGAACAAAAAAAATTTCAAAGTGCAGTAAGAGCATAGCTCTCAAATATCAGAATAAAAGTACAGGCTTGACTGCTCCAAACAAAAGCCACAGGGTTAGAAGTACTGATGAAAACTCAAGATCACCTATGTGCTCCCTTACTGGAATCTCACTTGAGATCCAAGGACACAGACAAACTACAAGCTGAAGGGGCGCGGACAGGTACCCTATACAAGTGAATCTGAGAAACAAAGAAACAAATGGATTCTGTTTGAGTCCCCAGAGGCAGTCACTAGAAAATAGTCCTACCTAGCCACCGTGAATTCTTTTTGTTTGGTTCCAGCAGTGCCCAGGTATAGATTTAGTGGTACTGCAATGTCCTTCTCATTTTTTCTCACATCAACAAATGAATTGCTGTAATAATATGCATCTGGACTTTTGAAATCACTGGGTTTTATGATGTTCACAATTGTAAAGAAGTAATCACCACATAAAGAGGGAAGTTTGAACACTGAACCAAACACGTCTCTCCACAACAAACAATTTGCTCCCAAATGCTCCTGTCTAGAAATAGGTGTTCCTTTTTATTTGTCCCTCCTCCTATCAGTGGTGAACACGCCTATGTCCCTAAAACATGGTGGTGAGTAAAGCACCAAGTATACTTTTATGTCTACAACAGGCAGAGAGGAAGTATACATGGGGTCTTCAGAGAGCACTTAGGCAATGAATGTAGCTAAATACTGTTAGCAAGCGAGAAGGAGGTATAAGAGGACAGAGGACAGAGATACGGTTTCAAGTCCCTGCACCACCATTTACTGGTTTTGTAAGCACACGCGGCTGACTCGATCTGCAACTGTCTCAGTGAGCCCAGTGCTCTCCCTGCGGCCTAGTGACCTTGCAATGTATTTGGAAGCATAATGTAGCGAAGTGACATAGGTGATGTTGTTAACTGTTCTGTACATAAGGATAGATGGGCGGACAGAAAGATGATTTATTCATAGATAGACAGATAGATAGATGACAGATGAGAGATAGACAGATGATACACATGATAGATGATAGGAAGCTAGATAGATGGATAGATATATAGAGAGAAGGACAGAGAGACAGAAGGATATATAGAAAGATAGATAGATATACAGACAGACAGAGCAATAAATAGATACAGATACATATCGATTGACACAAAGCTGTTGCTCATAACCAGGAGATGAATGGTGAGAGCACATAGCTAAACTACAAACAAAAAGGAAGAATGAAACCCTGTTTACAAAGTGCATTAAGAAGCCATAAGAAGAAAACAAATCCTACCATTTGCAATGACGTGGATGGAGCTAGATGGTAGTATGTTCACAGAAATAGGTCAGGCGGAGAAAGACAAGTATCGAATGATTTCACTCATGTGTGCAGTATAACAACAAAGAAAAACTGATGGAAAAAAACAGCAGCAGACTCACAGAACCCGAGAGTTGACTGAAAGTTGCCAAAGGGAAAAGGACTGGGCATTCTGGTTCTGAAGGGAGGGATAAGTTTGGGGAGAAAGAATGGGGGCATTAGGATTAGCATGTATATTGCGTGTTGACAGGAAGGCATGTGGAGTGCTGTACAACACAGAGAAGACTATTAGAGATTATATAGCATCTTACTACTCACTGAAGGTCAGCGACTGATGAGAATTTTCGGGTGGACTTGGTGAAGGGGGATCATAGTAAACATAAGTTTCTACACGTAATTGTAGACTAATGATAACAAAAAAAATTTTTTTAAGTGCAATAAGGGCACAGCACTGAATCATCAGAATAAAAGGTCAAGTTCTGAGTGCTGCAAACAAAAGACTCAGGGTTAAAAGAACAGATGAAAACTCAAAAAACCTACGTGCTTCCTTACAGGAGACTCACTTGAGATCCAAGGACACAGACAATCTACAAGCTGAAGGTGTGGGGACAAGTTCCCTACACGAGTGAACTGAAAAACAAACAATCCAATAAATGGATTGTGTTTGAGCCCCCAGAGACAGTCAGTAGAAAATAGCCCTATCTAGCCACAGTGAATTCTTTTTGTTTGTTCTCAGCAGGGCCCAGCCATAGATTTAGTGGTGCAACAACGTCCTTCTCATTTCCTCTCACTTCAGCAACTGATTTGCTGTAATAATAAGCATCTTTACGTTTGAAATCGGTGGGTTTTATGTTCTTCACGAATGTGAAGTAATAACAACCTAAAGAGGGAAGTTTGGACAGTCAAATAAACATGTCACCCCACAATACACTCTTAGCTCCCAACTGCTCCTGTCTAGAAATTTTTGGTCCTTTTTATTTGACCCTCCGTCCTATCAGCAGTGATCACGCCGATGTCCTTCAAACATGGTGGTGAGGAAAGCAACAAGTTTACTTTTCTGTCAACAACAGGCTCAGAGGAAGGATACTTGTGGTCTTCAGGGAGCACTTAGTCAATGAATGTGGCTAAATACAGACAGCATGTGAGAAGGAGATGAAAGAGGACAGTGGGTAGAGACACGGTTTCAAGTCCCTGCGCAACCATTTCCTGCTTTTGTAGGTACACGCGGCCGACTCTATCTGCAAGTGTCTCGGTGAACCCAGTGCTCTCCCTAAATATTAGTTACATTGCAGGATTTTGGGAAGCATAATGTAGGAGAGTGACATAGGCTATCTGTTTAACTGTTCTGTACACAAGTACAGATGAGCAGACAAAAAGCTGATAGATAGATTGATTGATAAATAGTTAGACAGACAGATAGGTAGATATACGTACATAACGATTAACACAAAGCTACTGCTCTAAACCAGGAGAGCAATGGTGAAAGCGCATAGCGATACTACAAACAAAAATAAGAATGAACTCCAGTTTAAAAAGTGCAGTAAGCAGCCATAAGAAGAAAACAAATCCTATCATTTGCAATAACGTGGATGGAGCTAGAGGGTATTATGCTCAGCCAAGTAGGCCAGGTGGAGAAATACAATTACCAAATGATTTCACTCATTTGTGGAGTATGATAAGATAGAAAAACTGAAGGAAATGTCAGCAGCAGACTCACAGAAACCGAGAGTGGACTAACAGTTACCAAGGAGAAAGGGACTGTGTAGGGTTTGTGGGAAGGGAGTAATAAAGGTGGGGAAGAAGAATGGGGGCATTAGGATTAGCATGCATAATGTGTAGGGTGGGGGTTCATGGGTAGGGCTGTACAACTTTGAGAAGACATGTAGTGATTCTACAGCATCTTATTACATGCTGATGGGCAGCGACTGTAACTGGGATTTGGGGGAAACATGGTGAAGGGGGTAGACTGGAAAACATAATGTTCTGCATGTGATTTTATATTAATGAGAACAAAAAAATTTCAAAGTGCAGTAAGAGCACAGCTCTCAAATATCAGAATGAAAGTACAGGCTTTGAGTGCTCCAATCAAAAGACACAGGTTTAGAAGTACTGATGAAAACTCAAGACCACCTACGTGCTATCTTACTGGAGACTCACTTGAGATCCAAGGAAACAGACAAAGTACAAGCTGAAGGGGCGGGGACAGGTACCCTATACATGTGAAACTGAGAAACAAACAAACAAACGGATTCTGTTTGAGTCCCCAGAGAGAGTCAGTAAAAAATAGCCCTATCTAGCCACCGTGAAAACTTTTTGTTTGGTTTCAGCAGTGCTCAGGCATAGATTTAGTGGTGCAGCAACTTCCTTCTCATTTCCTCTCACCTCAACAAATGAATTGCTGTAATAATATGCATCTGGGCTTTTAAAATCATTGCGTTTTATGATGTTCAGGAATGTAATGAAGTAATAACCACATAAAGAGGGAAGATTGGACCCTCAAATAAACACTTCACTCCACAACACACTCTTTGTTCCCAACTGCTCCTGTCCAGAAATAGGTGTTCCTTTATATTTGTCCCTCCACCTATCAGCAGTGATCACGCCGATGTCCCTCAAACATGGCGGTGTGCAAAGAACCAAGTACACTTTTCTGTCGACAACAGGCCCAGAGGAAGGATACTTGTGGTCTTCAGGGATCACTTTCTCACTGAATGTGGCTAAATAAAGTCACCAAGCGAGCAGGAAGTATAAGAGGACAGAGGACAGAGATACGGTTTCAAGTCCTTTCACCTCCATTTACTGGTTTTGTAAGCATACGTGGCTAACTCTACCTCAAAGTGTATCGGTGAACACAGTGCTCTCCTTCTGGCTTAGTTACCTTGCAAGATTTCTGGAAGCATAATGTAGGGAAGAGACATAGGCTATGTTGTTAACTGTTCTGTACATAAGGATTGTTGGGCAGACAAAGAGATGATTGATTCATAGGTAGATATTTAGACAGACGACAGATGAAAGACAGACAGATAGGTACATAGATTGACAGATGATAGACATCATAGATAGATGATAGGAAGATAGATAGACAGATACATAGATACATACATACATAGATACATAGATGGACAGACAGACAGTTAGATAGAGAGATACAGATACATATCGATTGACACAAAGATATTTTTCATAACCAGGTGTTGAATGGTGAATAACATAGCTAAACTACAAACAAAAAGGAAGAATGAAATCCAGTTTAAAGAGTGCAGTAAGCAGCCTTAAGGAGAAAACAAATACTACCGTTTGCAATGACGTGGATGGAGCTAGACGGTAGTATGTTCAGAGAAATAGGCCAGGCGGAGAAAGACAAGTACCAAGTGATTTCACTCATGTGTGGAGTATAAAAACAAAGAAAAACTGTAGGAAAAATACAGAAGCAGACTCACAGAACCCGAGAGTTGACTAAAAGTTACCAAAGGGAAAAGGACTGGGCAGGGTGGGTCTGAAGGGATGGATAAGTGTTTGGAGAAAGAATGGGGGCATTAGGATTAGCATGTATAAAGCGTGGGGTTGGGTGTGCATGGGGAGTACTGTACAACACAGAGAAGACTAGTAGAGATCGTATAGCATCTTACTACTCACTGATGGTCAGTGACTGTAACGGGGTCTGTGGGGGGGGACATGGTGAAGGGTTCTGCAGCATCCAACTACAGCTGATCGACAGTGACTGAAGAGGTTTTTCGGGGGGACTTGGTGTTGGGGGAAGCACAGTAAACATAATGTTCTTCACGTGATTGTAGATTAATTATAAAAAAAATACTTTAAGTGCAATAAGTGCACTGCTCTGAATCATCAGAATAAAAGGTCAGGCACTGAGTGCTGCAAACAAAAGACACAGGGTTAAAAGAACGGATGAAAACTCAAGAAACCTACGTGCTTCCTTACAGGAGACTCACTTGAGATCCAAGGACACAGACAAACTGCAAGCTGAAGGTGTGGTGACAAGTACCCTACACGAGTGGAACTGAAAAACAAACAATCAAACAAACGGATACTGTTTGAGCCCCCAGAGACATTCAGTAGGAAATAGCCCTATCTGGCCACCGTGAATTCTTTTTGTTTGTTTTCAGCGGTTCCCAGCCATAGATTTAGTGGTGCAGCAACGTTCTTCTTGTTTTCTCTCACCTCAACAACTGTTTTGCTATAATAATAAGCATCTGGGCCTTTGAAATCTGTGGGTTTTATGATCTTCACGAATGTGAAGTAATAACCACCTAAAGAGGGATGTTTGGACACTCAAATAAACATGTCACTCCACAATACACTCTTAGCTCCCAAATGCTCCTGTCTAGAAATTGGTGTTCCTTTTTATTTGACCCTCCGTCCTATCTGCAGTGATCATGCCGATGTCCTTCAAACATGGTGGTGATCAAAGCAACAAGTTTACTTTTCTGTTGACAACAGTCCCGGAGGAAGGATACTTGTGGTTTTCAGAGAGAACTTAGTCAATGAATGTGGCTAAACACAGAGAACAATTTAGAAGGAGATGAAAGAGGACAGAAGATAGAGACACGGGTATATCTCCCTGCACAACCATTTACTGGTTTTGTAGTACACGCGGCCGACACGACCTGAAAGTGTCTCGGTGAACCCAGTGCTCTCCCTACAGAATAGTTACCTTGCAGGATTTTTGGAAGCATAATGTTGGAAAGTGATATAGGGTATATGGTTAACTGTTCTGTACTCAAGGACAGATGGGCAGACCAAAAAAATGATTGATTGATTGATAAATAGATAGACAGACAGATAGATAGATATAGGTACATATCGATTAACACAAAGCTACTGCTCATAACCAGGAGAGCAATGGAGAAAGCACATAGCGATAGTACAAACAAAAAAGAAGAATGAAATCCAGTTTAAAAAGTGCAGCAAGCAGCCAAAAGAAGAAAACAAATCCTATCATTTGCAATAACGTTAATGGAGCTAGAGGGTATTATGCTCAGTTAATTAGGCCAGTCGGAGAAATACAAGTACCAAATGATTTCACTCATGTGTGGAGTATGACAACAAAGAAAAACTGAAGGAAAAAACAGCAGCAGACACACAGTACCCGAGAGAGGACTAACCATTACCAAAGAGAAATGGACTTGGTAGGGTGTGTGGGAAGGGAGTGATAAGGGCAGGGAAAAAGAATGGGGGCATTAGGATTTGAATGAACAATGTGTACGGTGTAGTGTCATGGGGAGGGCTATACAACACAGAGAAGAGAAGTGGTGATTCTACAGCATCTTACTAAACGCTGACGGACAGCGACTGTACCTGGGATTTGGCAAGGACTTGGTAAAGGAGGTAGACTAGTAAACATATTGTTCTGCATGTAATTGTATATTAATGAGAACAAAAAAAATTTCAAAGTGCAGTAAGAGCATAGCTCTCAAATATCAGAATAAAAGTACAGGCTTTGACTGCTCCAATCAAAAGCCACAGGGTTAGAGGTACTGATGAAAACTCAAGATCACCTATGTGCTCCCTTACTGGAGTCTCACTTGAGATCCAAGGACACAGACACACTACAAGCTGAAGGGGCGCGGACAGGTACCCTATACAAGTGAATCTGAGAAACAAAGAAACAAATGGATTCTGTTTGAGTCCCCAGAGGCAGTCACTAGAAAATAGTCCTACCTAGCCACCGTGAATTCTTTTTGTTTGGTTTCAACAGTGCCCATGTATAGATTTAGTGGTACTGCAATGTCCTTCACATTTTTTCTCACCTCAACAAATGAATTGCTGTAAAAATATGCGTCTGGGCTTTTTAAATCAGTGGGTTTTATGATATTCACGATTGTAAAGAAGTAATAACCACATAAAGAGGGAAGTTTGGACACTCAAACAAACACGTCTCTCCACAACACACACTTTGCTACCAAATGATCCTGTCTAGAAATAGGTGTTCATTTTTATTTGTCCCTCCACCTATCAGTGGTGATCACGCCGATGTCCCTCAAACATGGTGGTTAGTAAAAAATCAAGTATACCTTTCTGTCTACAACAGGCCCAGAGGAAGGATACTTGTGGACTTCAGTGAGCACTTAGTCAATGAATGTGGCTAAATACAGTTAGCAAGCGAGAAGGAGGTAAAAGAGGACAGAGGACAGAGATACGGGTTCAAGTCACTGCAACAACATTTACTGGTTTTCTAAGCACACGCAGCTGACTCAATCTGCAAGTGTCTCAGGGAGCCAGGTGATCTCCCTACGGCCTAGTGACATTGCAATGTTTTTGGAAGCATAATGTAGGGAAGTGACATAGGTGATGTTGTTAACTATTCTGTACATAAGGATGATGGGCAGACAGAAAGATGATTGATTCATAGATAGACATTTATATAGATGACAGATGATAGATAGATAGATGATACACATGATAGATATATGATAGGAAGCTAGATAGATGGATAGATAAATACAGAGTAGGATAGATAGAGAGATAGATAGAATGTTATATAGAAAGATAGATAGATATACAGAGTGATAGATAGATAGATACAGATACATATCGATTGACACAAAGCTATTGCTCATAACCAGGTGATGAATGGTGAAAGCATGTAGCTAAACTACAAACAAAAAGGAAGAATGAAATCCAGTTTACAAAGTGCAGTAAGCAGCCATAAGAAGAAAACAAATCCTACCAATTGCAATGACGTGGATGGAGCTAGATGGTAGAATGTTCAGAGAAATTGGCCAGGTGGAGAAAGACAAGTACCAAATGATTTCACACATGTGTAGAGTATAACAACAAAGAAAAACTGAAGAAAAAAACAGCAGCAGACTCACAGAACCCGAGAGGTGACTAAAAGTTACCAAAGGGAAAAGGACTGGGCAGGGTTTGTCTGAAGGTAGGAATAAGTGTGGGGAGAAAGTATGGGGGCATGAGGAATAGCATGTATATTGCATGGGGTCGGAGGGGGCATGGGGAGTGCTGTACAACACAGAGAAGACTAGTAGAGATTATACTGCATCTTACTACTCGCTGATGGACAGCAACTGTAATGGTGTCTGTGGGGGGGTACATGGTGAAGGGTTCTACAGCATCCATCTATGCTGATGGACAGCGAAAGTAAGAGGTTTTGGGGGGGACTTGTTAAAGGGGGAGCACAGTAAACATAATGTACTTCACGTGATTGTAGAACAATGATAACAAAAAAAAATTTTTACGTGCAATAAGGGCACAGTTCTGAATCCTCAGAATAAAAGGTCAGGCTCTGATTGCTGAAAACAAAAGACACAGGGTTAAAAGAAGGGATGAAAACTCAAGACACCTACGTGCTTACTTACAGGAGACTCACTTGAGATCCAAGGACACAGACAAACTACAAGCTGAAGGTGTGGGGACAGGTAACCTACACAAGTGAAACTGAGAAACAAACAAACAAACGGATTCTGTTTGAGTCCCCAGAGAGAGTCAGTAAAAAATAGCCCTATCTAGCCACCGTGAAAACTTTTTGTTTGGTTTCAGCAGTGCTCAGGCATAGATTTAGTGGTGCAGCAACTTCCTTCTCATTTCCTCTCACCTCAACAAATGAATTGCTGTAATAATATGCATCTGGGCTTTTAAAATCATTGCGTTTTATGATGTTCAGGAATGTAATGAAGTAATAACCACATAAAGAGGGAAGATTGGACCCTCAAATAAACACTTCACTCCACAACACACTCTTTGTTCCCAACTGCTCCTGTCCAGAAATAGGTGTTCCTTTATATTTGTCCCTCCACCTATCAGCAGTGATCACGCCGATGTCCCTCAAACATGGCGGTGTGCAAAGAACCAAGTACACTTTTCTGTCGACAACAGGCCCAGAGGAAGGATACTTGTGGTCTTCAGGGATCACTTTCTCACTGAATGTGGCTAAATAAAGTCACCAAGCGAGCAGGAAGTATAAGAGGACAGAGGACAGAGATACGGTTTCAAGTCCTTTCACCTCCATTTACTGGTTTTGTAAGCATACGTGGCTAACTCTACCTCAAAGTGTATCGGTGAACACAGTGCTCTCCTTCTGGCTTAGTTACCTTGCAAGATTTCTGGAAGCATAATGTAGGGAAGAGACATAGGCTATGTTGTTAACTGTTCTGTACATAAGGATTGTTGGGCAGACAAAGAGATGATTGATTCATAGGTAGATATTTAGACAGACGACAGATGAAAGACAGACAGATAGGTACATAGATTGACAGATGATAGACATCATAGATAGATGATAGGAAGATAGATAGACAGATACATAGATACATACATACATAGATACATAGATGGACAGACAGACAGTTAGATAGAGAGATACAGATACATATCGATTGACACAAAGATATTTTTCATAACCAGGTGTTGAATGGTGAATAACATAGCTAAACTACAAACAAAAAGGAAGAATGAAATCCAGTTTAAAGAGTGCAGTAAGCAGCCTTAAGGAGAAAACAAATACTACCGTTTGCAATGACGTGGATGGAGCTAGACGGTAGTATGTTCAGAGAAATAGGCCAGGCGGAGAAAGACAAGTAAAAAGTGATTTCACTCATGTGTGGAGTATAAAAACAAAGAAAAACTGTAGGAAAAATACAGAAGCAGACTCACAGAACCCGAGAGTTGACTAAAAGTTACCAAAGGGAAAAGGACTGGGCAGGGTGGGTCTGAAGGGATGGATAAGTGTTTGGAGAAAGAATGGGGGCATTAGGATTAGCATGTATAAAGCGTGGGGTTGGGTGTGCATGGGGAGTACTGTACAACACAGAGAAGACTAGTAGAGATCGTATAGCATCTTACTACTCACTGATGGTCAGTGACTGTAACGGGGTCTGTGGGGGGGGACATGGTGAAGGGTTCTGCAGCATCCAACTACAGCTGATCGACAGTGACTGAAGAGGTTTTTCGGGGGGACTTGGTGTTGGGGGAAGCACAGTAAACATAATGTTCTTCACGTGATTGTAGATTAATTATAAAAAAAATACTTTAAGTGCAATAAGTGCACTGCTCTGAATCATCAGAATAAAAGGTCAGGCACTGAGTGCTGCAAACAAAAGACACAGGGTTAAAAGAACGGATGAAAACTCAAGAAACCTACGTGCTTCCTTACAGGAGACTCACTTGAGATCCAAGGACAAAGACAAACTGCAAGCTGAAGGTGTGGTGACAAGTACCCTACACGAGTGGAACTGAAAAACAAACAATCAAACAAACGGATACTGTTTGAGCACCCAGAGACATTCAGTAGGAAATAGCCCTATCTGGCCACCGTGAATTCTTTTTGTTTGTTTTCAGCGGTTCCCAGCCATAGATTTAGTGGTGCAGCAACGTTCTTCTTGTTTTCTCTCACCTCAACAACTGTTTTGCTATAATAATAAGCATCTGGGCCTTTGAAATCTGTGGGTTTTATGATCTTCACGAATGTGAAGTAATAACCACCTAAAGAGGGATGTTTGGACACTCAAATAAACATGTCACTCCACAATACACTCTTAGCTCCCAAATGCTCCTGTCTAGAAATTGGTGTTCCTTTTTATTTGACCCTCCGTCCTATCTGCAGTGATCATGCCGATGTCCTTCAAACATGGTGGTGATCAAAGCAACAAGTTTACTTTTCTGTTGACAACAGGCCCGGAGGAAGGATACTTGTGGTTTTCAGAGAGAACTTAGTCAATGAATGTGGCTAAACACAGAGAACAATTTAGAAGGAGATGAAAGAGGACAGAAGATAGAGACACGGGTATATCTCCCTGCACAACCATTTACTGGTTTTGTAGTACACGCGGCCGACACGACCTGAAAGTGTCTCGGTGAACCCAGTGCTCTCCCTACAGAATAGTTACCTTGCAGGATTTTTGGAAGCATAATGTTGGAAAGTGATATAGGGTATATGGTTAACTGTTCTGTACTCAAGGACAGATGGGCAGACCAAAAAAATGATTGATTGATTGATAAATAGATAGACAGACAGATAGATAGATATAGGTACATATCGATTAACACAAAGCTACTGCTCATAACCAGGAGAGCAATGGAGAAAGCACATAGCGATAGTACAAACAAAAAAGAAGAATGAAATCCAGTTTAAAAAGTGCAGCAAGCAGCCAAAAGAAGAAAACAAATCCTATCATTTGCAATAACGTTAATGGAGCTAGAGGGTATTATGCTCAGTTAATTAGGCCAGTCGGAGAAATACAAGTACCAAATGATTTCACTCATGTGTGGAGTATGACAACAAAGAAAAACTGAAGGAAAAAACAGCAGCAGACACACAGTACCCGAGAGAGGACTAACCATTACCAAAGAGAAATGGACTTGGTAGGGTGTGTGGGAAGGGAGTGATAAGGGCAGGGAAAAAGAATGGGGGCATTAGGATTTGAATGAACAATGTGTACGGTGTAGTGTCATGGGGAGGGCTATACAACACAGAGAAGAGAAGTGGTGATTCTACAGCATCTTACTAAACGCTGACGGACAGCGACTGTACCTGGGATTTGGCAAGGACTTGGTAAAGGAGGTAGACTAGTAAACATATTGTTCTGCATGTAATTGTATATTAATGAGAACAAAAAAAATTTCAAAGTGCAGTAAGAGCATAGCTCTCAAATATCAGAATAAAAGTACAGGCTTTGACTGCTCCAATCAAAAGCCACAGGGTTAGAGGTACTGATGAAAACTCAAGATCACCTATGTGCTCCCTTACTGGAGTCTCACTTGAGATCCAAGGACACAGACACACTACAAGCTGAAGGGGCGCGGACAGGTACCCTATACAAGTGAATCTGAGAAACAAAGAAACAAATGGATTCTGTTTGAGTCCCCAGAGGCAGTCACTAGAAAATAGTCCTACCTAGCCACCGTGAATTCTTTTTGTTTGGTTTCAACAGTGCCCATGTATAGATTTAGTGGTACTGCAATGTCCTTCACATTTTTTCTCACCTCAACAAATGAATTGCTGTAAAAATATGCGTCTGGGCTTTTTAAATCAGTGGGTTTTATGATATTCACGATTGTAAAGAAGTAATAACCACATAAAGAGGGAAGTTTGGACACTCAAACAAACACGTCTCTCCACAACACACACTTTGCTACCAAATGATCCTGTCTAGAAATAGGTGTTCATTTTTATTTGTCCCTCCACCTATCAGTGGTGATCACGCCGATGTCCCTCAAACATGGTGGTTAGTAAAAAATCAAGTATACCTTTCTGTCTACAACAGGCCCAGAGGAAGGATACTTGTGGACTTCAGTGAGCACTTAGTCAATGAATGTGGCTAAATACAGTTAGCAAGCGAGAAGGAGGTAAAAGAGGACAGAGGACAGAGATACGGGTTCAAGTCACTGCAACAACATTTACTGGTTTTCTAAGCACACGCAGCTGACTCAATCTGCAAGTGTCTCAGGGAGCCAGGTGATCTCCCTACGGCCTAGTGACATTGCAATGTTTTTGGAAGCATAATGTAGGGAAGTGACATAGGTGATGTTGTTAACTATTCTGTACATAAGGATGATGGGCAGACAGAAAGATGATTGATTCATAGATAGACATTTATATAGATGACAGATGATAGATAGATAGATGATACACATGATAGATATATGATAGGAAGCTAGATAGATGGATAGATAAATACAGAGTAGGATAGATAGAGAGATAGATAGAATGTTATATAGAAAGATAGATAGATATACAGAGTGATAGATAGATAGATACAGATACATATCGATTGACACAAAGCTATTGCTCATAACCAGGTGATGAATGGTGAAAGCATGTAGCTAAACTACAAACAAAAAGGAAGAATGAAATCCAGTTTACAAAGTGCAGTAAGCAGCCATAAGAAGAAAACAAATCCTACCAATTGCAATGACGTGGATGGAGCTAGATGGTAGAATGTTCAGAGAAATTGGCCAGGTGGAGAAAGACAAGTACCAAATGATTTCACACATGTGTAGAGTATAACAACAAAGAAAAACTGAAGAAAAAAACAGCAGCAGACTCACAGAACCCGAGAGGTGACTAAAAGTTACCAAAGGGAAAAGGACTGGGCAGGGTTTGTCTGAAGGTAGGAATAAGTGTGGGGAGAAAGTATGGGGGCATGAGGAATAGCATGTATATTGCATGGGGTCGGAGGGGGCATGGGGAGTGCTGTACAACACAGAGAAGACTAGTAGAGATTATACTGCATCTTACTACTCGCTGATGGACAGCAACTGTAATGGTGTCTGTGGGGGGGTACATGGTGAAGGGTTCTACAGCATCCATCTATGCTGATGGACAGCGAAAGTAAGAGGTTTTGGGGGGGACTTGTTAAAGGGGGAGCACAGTAAACATAATGTACTTCACGTGATTGAAGAACAATGATAACAAAAAAAAATTTTTACGTGCAATAAGGGCACAGTTCTGAATCCTCAGAATAAAAGGTCAGGCTCTGATTGCTGAAAACAAAAGACACAGGGTTAAAAGAAGGGATGAAAACTCAAGACACCTACGTGCTTACTTACAGGAGACTCACTTGAGATCCAAGGACACAGACAAACTACAAGCTGAAGGTGTGGGGACAGGTAACCTACACAAGTGAAACTGAGAAACAAACAAACAAATGGATTCTGTTTGAGTCCCCAGGAGAGTCAGTAGGAAATAGCCCTATCTAGCAACCGTGAATTCTTTTTGTTTGGTTTCAGCAAGGCCCAGGCATAGTTTCAGTGGTGCAGCAACGTACTTCTCATTTTCTCTCACCTCAAAAACTGAGTTGCTGTGATAATAAGAATCTGGGCTTTTGAAATCAGTGGGCTTTATGATGTTCACGAATGTGAAGATGTAATAACCACCTAAAGACAGAAGTTTGGACCCTCAAATAAACACTTCACTCCACAACACATTCTTTGTTCCCAACTGCTCCTGTCTCGAAATAGGTGTTCCTTTATATTTGTTCCTCCACCTAACAGCAGTGATCACGCCGATGTCCCTCAAACATGGTGGTGTGCAAAGAACCAAGTACACTTTTCTGTCGACAACAGGCCCAGTTGAAGGATACTTGAGGTCTTCAGTGAGCACTTAGTCCATGAATGTGGCTAAATACAGTGAGCAAGCGAGAAGGAGGTAAAAGATGACAGAGGACAGAGATACGTGTTCAAGTCCCTGCAACACCATTTACTGGTTTTCTAAGCACACGCGGCTGACTCGACCTGCAAGTGTCTCGGTGAACCCAGTGCTCTCCTTACGGCCTTGTTACCTTACAAGATTTTTGGGAGCATAATGTCGGGAAGTGACATAGGCTATGTTGTTACCTGTTCTGTAGATAAGGAAAGCTGTGCAGACAAAAAGATGACTGATTCATAGACTGATTGGTAAACAGATGACAGATGAAAGATAGAGAGATAGGGACATAGATTGATAGATGATAGACATCATAGATAGATGATACGAAGATAGATAGATAGATACACAGATACATAGATAGATAGATATATAGATAGACAGACAGACCGTTAGATAGAAGATACAGATACACATCGATTGATACAAAGCTATTGCTCATAACCAGTAGAAGAATGGTGAAAGCACATAGGTAAACTAAAGACAAAAAGGAAGAATGAAATCCAGTTTAAAAAGTGCGGTAAGCAGCCTTAAGAAGTAAACAAATCCTACCGTTTGCAATGACGTGGATGGAGATAGAGAAATAGGCCAGGCGGAGAAAGACAAGTACCAAGTGATTTCACTCATGTGTGGAGTATAACAGCAAAGAAAACTGAAGGAAAAAAATAGCAGCAGACTCACAGAACCCGAGAGTTGACTAAAAGTTACCAAAGGGAAAAGGACTGGTCAGGGTGGTTCTGAAGGGTGGGATAAGTGTGGGGAGAAAGAATGGGGGCATTAGGATTAGCATGTATAATGCGTGGTGTCGGGTGTGCATGGGGAGTACTGTACAACACAGAGAAGACTATTAGAGATCATATAGCATCTTACTACTCGCTGATGGACAGCGACTGTAACGGGGTCTGTTGGGGGGTACATGGTGAAAGGGTTTAAAGCAACCAACTATGCTGATAAACAGCGACTTTAAGAGGTTTTTGCTGGTGGACTTGGTTAAGGGGGAGCATAGTAAACATAATGTTTTTCACGTGATTGTAGATTAAAGATGACAAAAAAAATTTTTTAAGTGCAATAAGTGCACAGCTCTGAATCATCAGAATAAAAGGTCAGAATCTGAGTGCTGCAAACAAAAGACACAGGGTTAAAAGAAGGGATGAAAACTCAAGACACCTACGTGCTTACTTACAGGAGACTCACTTGAGATCCAAGGACACAGACAAACTACAAGCCGAAGGTGTGTGGACAAGTACCCTACAAGAGTGAAACTGAAAAACAAACAATCAAACAAACAGATTCTGTTTGAGTCCCCAGAGACAGTCAGCAGAAAATAGCCCTATCTGGCCACCGTGAATTATTTTTGTTTGGTTTCAGCAGTTCCCAGCCATAGATTTAGTGGTGCAGCAACGGACTTCTAATTTTCTCTCACCTCAACAACTGAGTTGCTGTAATAATAAGCATCTGGGCCTTTTAAATCAGTGGGCTTTATGATGTTCACGAATGTGAAGGTGTAATAACCACCTAAAGAGGGAAGTTTGGACACTCAAATAAATACGTCACTCCACAATACACTCTTAGCTCCCAACTGCTCCTGTCTAGAAATTGGTTTTCCTTTTCATTTGACCCTCCGTCCTATCAGCGTTGATCACGCCGATGCCCTTCAAACATAGTGGTGAGCAAAGCAACAAGTTTACTTTTCTGTCGAAAACAGGCCCAGAGGAAGGATACTTGTGGTCCTCAGGAATCACTTAGTCAATGAATGTGGCTAAATACAGACAGCAAGTTAGAAGGAGATGAAAGAGGACAGAGGATAGAGACACGGGTTCAAGTCTCTGCACAACCATTTCCTGTTTTGTAGGTACACGCGGACGACTCGACCTGCAGGTGTCTCGGTGAACCCAGTGCTCTCCCTACAGCCTAGATACCTTGCAGGATTTTTGGAAGCATAATGTAGGGAAGTGATACAGGCTATATGGTTAACTGTTTTGTACACAAGGACAAATGGGCAGACAAAAAGATGATTGATTGATTGATAGATAGATAGACAGACAGATAAATAGATATTGGTACATATCGATTAACACAAAGCTACTGCTCATAACCAGGAGAGCAATGGGGAAAGCACATAGTGAAACTACAAATAAGAAAGAAGTATGAAATCCAATTTAAAAAGTGCAGTAAGCAGCCTTAAGAAGAAAACAATCCCATCTTTTGCAATAACGTGTATGGAGCTAGAGGGTATTTTGCTCAGTCAAATAGGCCAGGCGGAGAAATACATGTACCAAATCATTTCACTCATGTGTGGAGTATGATAACAAAGAAAAACTGAAGGAAAAAACAGCAGCAGACTCACAGAAAACGAGAGTGGACTAACAGTTAACAAAGAGAAAGGGAATGGGTAGGGTTTCTGGGAAGGGAGTAATAAGGGCGGGGGAAAAGAATGGGGGCATTAGGATTAGCATGTATAATGTGTAGGGTAGGTTTTCATGGGTAGGGCTGTACAACACAGAGTAGACAAGTAGTGATTCCACAGCATCTTAGTACATGCTGTCAGACAGCGACTGTAACTGGGATTTGGTGGGGACTTGGTGAAGGGGGTAGACTAGTAAACAATGTTCTGCATGTGATTGTATATTAATGAGAACAAAAAAAATTTCAAATTGCAGTAAGAGCAAGGCTCTCAAATATCAGAATAAAAGTACAGGCTTTGAGTGCTAAAATCAAAAGACACAGGTTTAGAAGTACTGATTAAATCTCAAGACCACCTACGTGCTCCCATACTGGAGACTCACTTGAGATCCAAAGGCACAGACAAACTACAAGCTGAATGGGCATGGACAGGTATCCTATACAAGTGAATCTGAGAAACAAAGAAACAAATGGATTCTGTTTGAGTTCCCAGAGACAGTCACT
Organism: Manis pentadactyla; assembly: GCF_030020395.1. Lineage (NCBI taxonomy): Eukaryota > Metazoa > Chordata > Mammalia > Pholidota > Manidae > Manis > Manis pentadactyla. The sequence continues at coordinate 9,548 of NW_026645024.1, read as the reverse complement.
AGAAAATAGTCCTATCTAGCCACCGTGAATTCTTTTTGTTTGGTTTCAACAGTGCCCATGTATAGATTTAGTGGTACTGCAATGTCCTTCACATTTTTTCTCACCTCAACAAATGAATTGCTGTAAAAATATGCGTATGGGCTTTTTAAATCAGTGGGTTTTATGATATTCACGATTGTAAAGAAGTAATAACCACATAAAGAGGGAAGTTTGGACACTCAAACAAACACGTCTCTCCACAACACACACTTTGCTACCAAATGATCCTGTCTAGAAATAGGTGTTCCTTTTTATTTGTCCCTCCACCTACCAGTGGTGATCACGCCGATGTCCCTCAAACATGGTGGTTAGTAAAAAATCAAGTATACCTTTCTGTCTACAACAGGCCCAGAGGAAGGATACTTGTGGACTTCAGTGAGCACTTAGTCAATGAATGTGGCTAAATACAGTTAGCAAGCGAGAAGGAGGTAAAAGAGGACAGAGGACAGAAATACGGGTTCAAGTCACTGCAACAACATTTACTGGTTTTCTAAGCACACGCAGCTGACTCAATCTGCAAGTGTCTCAGGGAGCCCAGTGATCTCCCTACGGCCTAGTGACATTGCAATGTTTTTGGAAGCATAATGTAGGGAAGTGACATAGGTGATTTTGTTAACTATTCTGTACATAAGGATGATGGGCAGACAGAAAGATGATTGATTCATAGATAGACATTTATATAGATGACAGATGATAGATAGATAGATGATACACATGATAGATATATGATAGGAAGCTAGATAGATGGATAGATAAATACAGAGTAGGATAGATAGAGAGATAGATAGAATGTTATATAGAAAGATAGATAGATATACAGACAGAGTGATAGATAGATAGATACAGATACATATCGATTGACACAAAGCTATTGCTCATAACCAGGTGATGAATGGTGAAAGCACGTAGCTAAACTACAAACAAAAAGGAAGAATGAAATCCAGTTTACAAAGTGCAGTAAGCAGCCATAAGAAGAAAACAAATCCTACCAATTGCAATGACGTGGATGGAGCTAGATGGTAGAATGTTCAGAGAAATTGGCCAGGTGGAGAAAGACAAGTACCAAATGATTTCACTCATGTGTAGAGTATAACAACAAAGAAAAACTGAAGAAAAAAACAGCAGCAGACTCACAGAACCCGAGAGGTGACTAAAAGTTACCAAAGGGAAAAGGACTGGGCAGGGTTTGTCTGAAGGTAGGAATAAGTGTGGGGAGAAAGTATGGGGGCATGAGGAATAGCATGTATATTGCATGGGGTCGGAGGGGGCATGGGGAGTGCTATACAACACAGAGAAGACTAGTAGAGATTATATTGCATCTTACTACTCGCTGATGGACAGCAACTGTAAAGGTGTCTGTGGGGTGTACATGGTGAAGGGGTCTACAGCATCCATCTACCCTGATGGACAGCGACAGTAAGAGGTTTTGGGGGGGGACTTGTTGAAGGGGGAGCATAGTAAACATAATGTACTTCACGTGATTGTAGAAAAATGATAACAAAAAAAAATTTTTAAGTGCAATAAGGGCACAGTTCTGAATCCTCAGAATAAAAGGTCAGGCTCTGATTGCTGCAAACAAAAGACACGGGGTTAAAAGAAGGGATGAAAACTCAAGACACCTACGTGCTTACTTACAGGAGACTCACTTGAGATCCAAGGACACAGACAAACTACAAGCTGAAGGTGTGGGGACAGGTAACCTACACAAGTGAAACTGAGAAACAAACAAACAAATGGATTCTGTTTGAGTCCCCAGGAGAGTCAGTAGGAAATAGCCCTATCTAGCAACCGTGAATTCTTTTTGTTTGGTTTCAGCAAGGCCCAGGCATAGTTTCAGTGGTGCAGCAACGTACTTCTCATTTTCTCTCACCTCAAAAACTGAGTTGCTGTGATAATAAGAATCTGGGCTTTTGAAATCAGTGGGCTTTATGATGTTCACGAATGTGAAGATGTAATAACCACCTAAAGACAGAAGTTTGGACCCTCAAATAAACACTTCACTCCACAACACATTCTTTGTTCCCAACTGCTCCTGTCTCGAAATAGGTGTTCCTTTATATTTGTTCCTCCACCTTACAGCAGTGATCACGCCGATGTCCCTCAAACATGGTGGTGTGCAAAGAACCAAGTACACTTTTCTGTCGACAACAGGCCCAGATGAAGGACACTTGAGTTCTTCAGTGAGCACTTAGTCCATGAATATGGCTAAATACAGTGAGCAAGGGAGAAGGAGGTAAAAGATGACAGAGGACAGAGATACATGTTCAAGTCCCTGCAACACCATTTACTGGTTTTCTAAGCACACGCGGCTGACTCGCCTTGCAAGTGTCTCGGTGAACCCAGTGCTCTCCTTACGGCCTAGTTACCTTACAAGATTTTTGGGAGCATAATGTCGGGAAGTGACATAGGCTATGTTGTTAACTGTTCTGTAGATAAGGAAAGCTGTGCAGACAAAAATATGACTGATTCATAGACAGATAGGTAGACAGATGACAGATGAAAGATAGAGAGATAGGGACATAGATTGATAGATGATAGACATCATAGATAGATGATACGAAGATAGATAGATAGATACATAGATACTTAGATAGATAGAAACATAGGTAGACAGACAGACCGTTAGATAGAAGATACAGATACACATCGATTGATACAAAGCTATTGCTCATAACCAGTAGAAGAATGGTGAAAGCACATAGGTAAACTACAGACAAAAAGGAAGAATGAAATCCAGTTTAAAAAGTGCGGTAAGCAGCCTTAAGAAGTAAACAAATCCTACCGTTTGCAATGACGTGGATGGAGATAGAGAAATAGGCCAGGCGGAGAAAGACAAGTACCAAGTGATTTCACTCATGTGTGGAGTATAACAGCAAAGAAAAACTGAAGGAAAAAAATAGCAGTAGACTCACAGAACCCGAGAGTTGACTAAAAGTTACCAAAGGGAAAAGGACTGGTCAGGGTGGTTCTGAAGGGTGGGATAAGTGTGGGGAGAAAGAATGGGGGCATTAGGATTAGCATGTATAATGCATGGTGTCGGGTGTGCATGGGGAGTACTGTACAACACAGAGAAGACTATTAGAGATCATATAGCATCTTACTACTCGCTGATGGACAGCGACTGTAACGGGGTCTGTTGGGGGGTACATGGTGAAAGGGTTAAAAGCATCCAACTGTGCTGATGGACAGCGACTTTAAGAGGTTTTTGCTGGTGGACTTGGTTAAGGGGGAGCATAGTAAACATAATGTTTTTCACGTGATTGTAGATTAATGATGACAAAAAAAATTTTTTAAGTGCAATAAATGCACAGCTCTGAATCATCAGAATAAAAGGTCAGAATCTGAGTGCTGCAAACAAAAGACACAGGGTTAAAAGAAGGGATGAAAACTCAAGACACCTACGTGCTTAGTTACAGGAGACTCACTTGAGATCCAAGGACACAGACAAACTACAAGCCGAAGGTGTGTGGACAAGTACCCTACAAGAGTGAAACTGAAAAACAAACAATCAAACAAACAGATTCTGTTTGAGTCCCCAGAGACAGTCAGTAGAAAATAGCCCTATCTGGCCACCGTGAATTATTTTTGTTTGGTTTCAGCAGTTCCCAGCCATAGATTTAGTGGTGCAGCAACGGACTTCTAATTTTCTCTCACCTCAACAACTGAGTTGCTGTAATAATTAGCATCTGGGCCTTTTAAATCAGTGTGCTTTATGATGTTCACGAATGTGAAGGTGTAATAACCACCTAAAGAGGGAAGTTTGGACACTCAAATAAATACGTCACTCCACAATACACTCTTAGCTCCCAACTGCTCCTGTCTAGAAATTGGTTTTCCTTTTTATTTGACCCTCCGTCCTATCAGCGTTGATCACGCCGATGCCCTTCAAACATGGTGGTGAGCAAAGCAACAAGTTTACTTTTCTGTCGAAAACAGGCCCAGAGGAAGGATACTTGTGGTCTTCAGGAATCACTTAGTCAATGAATGTGGCTAAATACAGACAGCAAGTTAGAAGGAGATGAAAGAGGACAGAGGATAGAGACACGGGTTCAAGTCTCTGCACAACCATTTCCTGTTTTGTAGGAACACGCGGACGACTCGACCTGCAGGTGTCTCGGTGAACCCAGTGCTCTCCCTACAGCCTAGATACCTTGCAGGATTTTTTTAAGCATAATGTAGGAAAGTGATACAGGCTATATGGTTAACTGTTTTGTGCACAAGGACAGATGGGCAGACAAAAAGATGATTGATTGATTGATAGATAGACAGACAGATAAATAGATATTGGTACATATCGATTAACACAAAGCTACTGCTCATAACCAGGAGAGCAATGTTGAAAGCTCATAGTGAAACTACAAATAAGAAAGAAGTATGAAATCCAATTTAAAAAGTTCATTAAGCAGCCATAAGAAGAAAACAATCCCATCTTTTGCAATAACGTGTATGGAGCTAGAGGGTATTTGGCTCAGTCAAATAGGCCAGGCGTAGAAATACATGTACCAAATGATTTCACTCATGTGTGGAGTACGATAACAAAGAAAAACTGAAGGAAAAAACAGCAGCAGACTCACAGAAAACGAGTGTGGACTAACAGTTAACAAAGAGAAAGGAATGGGTAGAGTTTCTGGGAAGGGAGTAATAAGGGCGGGGGAAAAGAATGGGGGCTTTAGGATTAGCATGTATAATGTGTAGGGTAGGTTTTCATGGGTAGGGCTGTACAACGCAGAGTAGACAAGTAGTGATTCCACAGCATCTTAGTACATGCTGACAGACAGCGACTGTAACTGGGATTTGGTGGGGACTTGGTGAAGGGGGTAGACTAGTAAACAATGTTCTGCATGTGATTGTATATTAATGAGAACAAAAAAAATTTCAAATTGCAGTAAGAGCAAGGCTCTCAAATATCAGAATAAAAGTACAGGCTTTGAGTGCTAAAATCAAAAGACACAGGTTTAGAAGTACTGATGAAAACTCAAGACCACCTACGTGCTCCCTTACTTGAGACTCACTTGAGATCCAAAGGCACAGACAAACTACAAGCTGAATGGGCGTGGACAGGTATCCTATACAAGTGAATCTGAGAAACAAAGAAACAAACGGATTCTGTTTGAGTTCCCAGAGACAGTCACTAGAAAATAGTCCTATCTAGCCACCGTGAATTCTTTTTGTTTGGTTTCAACAGTGCCCATGTATAGATTTAGTGGTACTGCAATGTCCTTCACATTTTTTCTCACCTCAACAAATGAATTGCTGTAAAAATATGCGTCTGGGCTTTTTAAATCAGTGGGTTTTATGATATTCACGATTGTAAAGAAGTAATAACCACATAAAGAGGGAAGTTTGGACACTCAAACAAACACGTCTCTCCACAACACACACTTTGCTACCAAATGATCCTGTCTAGAAATAGGTGTTCCTTTTTATTTGTCCCTCCACCTACCAGTGGTGATCACGCCGATGTCCCTCAAACATGGTGGTTAGTAAAAAATCAAGTATACTTTTCTGTCTACAACAGGCCCAGAGGAAGGATACTTGTGGTCTTCAGTGAGCACTTAATCAATGAATGTGGCTAAATACAGTTAGCAAGCGAGAAGGAGGTAAAAGAGGACAGAGGACAGAGATACGGGTTCAAGTCACTGCAACAACATTTACTGGTTTTCTAAGCACACGCAGCTGACTCAATCTGCAAGTGTCTCAGGGATCCCAGTGATCTCCCTACGGCCTAGTGACATTGCAATGTTTTTGGAAGCATAATGTAGGGAAGTGACATAGGGGATGCTGTTAACTATTCTGTACATAAGGATGATGTGCAGACAGATAGATGATTGATTCATAGATAGACATTTATATAGATGACAGATGATAGATAGATAGATGATACACATGATAGATATATGATAGGAAGCTAGATAGTTGGATAGATAAATACAGAGAAGGATAGATAGAGAGATAGATAGAATGTTATATAGAAAGATAGATAGATATACAGACAGAGTGATAGATAGATAGATACAGATACATATCGATTGACACAAAGCTATTGCTCATAACCAGGTGATGAATGGTGAAAGTACGTAGCTAAACTACCAACAAAAAGGAAGAATGAAATCCAGTTTATAAAGTGCAGTAAGCAGCCATGAGAAGAAAACAAATCCTACCTTTTGCAATGACGTGGATTGAGCTAGATGTTAGAATGTTCAGAGAAATGGGCCAGGTGGAGAAAGACAAGTACCAAATGATTTCACTCATGTGTAGAGTATAACAACAAGGAAAAACTGAAGAAAAAAACAGCAGCAGACTCACAGACCCCGAGAGTTGACTAAAAGTTACCAAAGGGAAAATGACTGGGCAGCGTTTGTCTGAAGGGAGGGATAAGTGTGGGGAGAAAGAATGGGGGCTTTAGGATTAGCATGAATATTGCATGGGGTCGGAGGGGGCATGGGTTGTGCTGTACAACACAGAGAAGACTAGTAGAGATTATATAGCATCTTACTACTCGCTGATGGACAGCAAATGTAATGGTGTCCGTGGGGGCGTACATGGTGAAGGGGTCTACAGCATCCATGTATGCTGATGGACAGCGACAGTAAGAGGTTTTTGGGGGGGACTTGTTGAAGGGGGAGCATAGTAAACATAATGTACTTCACGTGATTATAGAACAATGATAACAAAAAAAATTTTTAAGTGCAATAAGGGCACAGTTCTGAATCCTCAGAATAAAAGTTCAGGCTCTGATTGCTACAAACAAAAGACACAGGGTTAAAAGAAGGGATGAAACCTCTAGACACCTACCTGCTTACTTACAGGAGACTCACTTGAGATCCAAGTACACAGAGAAACTACAAGCTCAAGGTGTGGGGACAGGTAACCTACACAAGTGAAACTGAGAAACAAACAAACAAATGGATTCTGTTTGAGTCCCCAGGAGTGTCAGTAGGAAATAGCCCTATCTAGCCACCGTGAATTCTTTTTGTTTGGTTTCAGCAAGGCCCAGGCATAGTTTTAGTGGTGCAGCAACGTACTTCTCATTTTCTCTCACCTCAAAAACTGAGTTGCTGTGATAATAAGCATCTGGTCTTTTGAAATTAGTGGGCTTTATGATGTTCACGAATGTGAAGATGTAATAACCACCTAAAGACAGAAGTTTGGACCCTCAAATAAACACTTCACTCCACAACACATTCTTTGTTCCCAACTGCTCCTGTCTCGAAATAGGTGTTCCTTTATATTTGTTCCTCCACCTTACAGCAGTGATCACGCCGATGTCCCTCAAACATGGTGGTGTGCAAAGAACCAAGTACACTTTTCTGTCGACAACAGGCCCAGATGAAGGATACTTGAGGTCTTCAGTGAGCACTTAGTCCATGAATGTGGCTAAGTACAGTGAGCAAGCGAGAAGGAGGTAAAAGATGACAGAGGACAGAGATACAGGTTCAAGTCCCTGCAACACCATTTACTTGTTTTCTAAGCACACGCGGCTGACTCGACCTGCAAGTGTCTCGGTGAACCCAGTGCTCTCCTTACGGCCTAGTTACCTTACAAGATTTTTGGGAGCATAATGTAGGGAAGTGACATAGGCTATGTTGTTAACTGTTCTGTAGGTAAGGATAGCTGTGCAGACAAAAAGATGATTGATTCATAGACAGATAGGTGGACAGATGACAGATGAAAGATAGAAAGATAGGGACATAGATTGATAGATGAAAGACATCTTAGATAGATGATACGAAGATAGATAGATAGATACATAGATAGATAGATACATAGATAGACAGACAGACCGTTGGATAGAAGATACATATACACATCGATTGATACAAAGCTATTGCTCATAACCAGTAGATGAATGGTGAAAGCACATAGGTAAACTACAGACAAAAAGGAAGAATGAAATCCAGTTTAAAAAGTGCAGTTAGCAGCCTTAAGAAGAAAACAAATCCTACCGTTTGCAATGACGTGGATGGAGATAGAGAAATATGTCAGGCGGGGAAAGACAATTACCAAGTGATTTCACTCATCTGTGGAGTATAACAACAAAGAAAAACTGATGGAAAAAAATAGCAGCAGACTCACAGAGCCCGAGAGTTGACTAAAAGTTACCAAAGGGAAAAGGCCTGGGCAGGGTGGTTCTGAAGGGTGGGATAAGTGTGGGGAGAAGGAATGGGGGCATTAGGATTAGCATGTATAATGCGTGGTGTCGGGTGTGCATGAGGAGTACTGTACAACACAGAGAAGACTATTAGAGATCATATAGCGTCTTACTACTCGCTGATGGACAGCGACTGTAATGGGGTCTGTTGGGGGGTAAATGGTGAACTGGTCTACAGCATCCAAATACGCTGATGGACAGCGACTGAAATGGTTTTATGGGGGGACTTGGTGAAGGGTTGAGTATAGTAAATATAATGTTCTTCACGTGATTGTAGATTAATGATAAAAAAAAATTTTAAGTGCCTAAAGTGCACAGCTCTAAATCATCAGAATAAAAGGTCAGACTCTGAGTGATGCAAACAAAAGACACAGGGTTAATAGAAGGGATGAAAACTCAAGACACCTACATGCTTACTTACAGGAGATTCACTTGAGATCCAAGGACACAGACAAACTACAAGCCGAAGGTGTGTGGACAAGTACCCTACACGAATGAAACTGAAAAACAAACAATCAAACAAACAGATTCTGTTTGAGTCCCCAGAGACAGTCAGTAGAAAATAGCCCTATCTGGCCTCCGTGAATTATTTTTGTTTGGTTTCAGCATTTCCTAGCCATAGATTTAGTGGTGCAGCAACGGACTTCTAATTTTCTCTCACCTCAACAACTGAGTTGCTGTAATAATAAGCATCTGGGCCTTTTAAATCAGTGGGCTTTATGATGTTCACTTATGTGAAGGTGTAATAACCACCTAAAGAGGGAAGTTTGGACACTCAAATAAATACGTCACTCCAAAATACACTCTTAGCTCCCAACTGTTCCTGTCTAGAAATTGGTTTTCCTTTTTATTTGACCCTCCGTCCTATCAGCATTGATCATGCCGATGCCCTTGAAACATGGTGGTGAGCAAAGCAACATGTTAACTTTTCTGTCGACAACACGCCCAGTGGAATGATACTGGTGGTCTTCAGTGAGCACTTAGTCAATGAATGTGGCTAAATACAGACAGCAAGTTAGAAGGAGATGAAAGAGGACAGAGGGTCGAGACACGCGTTCATGTCCCGGCACATCCATTTCCTGGTTTTGTAGGTACACGCGGCCGACTCGACCTGCAAGTGTCTCGGCGAACCCAGTGCTCTCTCTAAAGCCTAGATAATTTGTAGGATTTTTGGAAGCATAGTGTAGGAATGTGATGTAGGATATATGGTTAACTGTTTTGTACACAAGGACAGATGGGCCGGCAAAAAGATGATTGATTGATTGATAAATAGATAGACAGACAGATAGATATATATAGGTACATATCGATTAACACAAAGCGACTTATCATTACCAGGAGAGCAGTGGTTAAAGCA